>NC_056573.1:1540075-1625075 GCF_018340385.1 Cyprinus carpio
CCAAAAAACTAATTTTCTCAAACACAAAAACTTTCATACAAAGAAAAAATATTATCAGTTATTTTCTTCAGATTTTACTTAATGTAGTTCAATAAAATAAAATTGTATATATATTTTTACATATATAATTTTCTTTTTTTTAAACCATGAATTATATTAGCTATAAAATGAAAGTAGGATTTTCACTTAAGATAAAAGTAAAAAGTAAAACATTTTGTTAGTAAATGTTTAATTTAATTCACTTACTAATTAAAGACAACTTTTGAAAGATTTTAATATTTATTAGTGTGATGTGGTTTTAAATAAGTATAATCTTTTCTGTTATTTTCCAGTTTATTTCTGTGGAGCTGCTTTGAAACAATCTCTATCGTATAAAGCGCCATAGAATAAATGTTGGCTGACTTGACTACTTGAAAAAAAAAAGCAAAAAAAAAAACAAAAAAAAAAAAAGATTAAAACCCAGAATAATTTCTGCAGTAAAGCTGGTTAGACACTTCAACACTCACGTCAAACCAAAATAAACAACTAAACTGAACAAAACCATGATTTTCCATTAGATTTGTTTGATTAGACTCGTATGACTGTGTACTGATGAATGAAATCAGAAATCACTCCTGATTAAGACTCTCACTCAAACAGCATCTGTGATCATTAGAGCCACTGAAGCAGCTCCTTTCCTCACAGGAACTGCATTTACACAAACCCTAGAAATGAAGTGTGTCAGCCGTGTTACCTGACGTTGTCGTGCCGCTGGATGTAGATCTTGTGGAAGATCCTCTCTGGAGGTTTCAGGAAGTCCTCCTTCATCTCCATGGCCACGTTTCTGGGCAGCAGACTCATCAGCAGACGCTCCTGCATGGGACACACATGAGACAGCGAGAACTGAACGAGCCTTTCTCAGGAAATACTATGATTATTATACAGTCGATGACATTCAGGGAACCTGTTACCATAACTTAATGCATGGTTGCAAGTTTAATAAACAAAACACATTTATTGATTGAATTCTGTTGACATAATAAAGTTGATCACTACATAAGATTCATATTGTATGTTTTTTTTAAAAATAAGTAAGTAACTTAATAAAACTGTATTGTTAACTGCACAATTTCTAGTTCCCAGCATGCTTTGCACTGTAATTTTTAGTGATGGGAAAGACTTTTTATATTTCACATTTAAAAGAGTTTCTGTAATGTTGTTGCGTCTGTAAACGTCTGTAAAGTGCTGAAGAGTGGAGCTCATGGTTAATGCCAGTGACTTTGGAGCAAGATTAGTCTCAATAATACTATTTGTGTGAAAGGTATTTTATGAATAAATTTATTTGTGTTTGTAAAAGGTATTTTATGAATATATTTATGAATATACACTATATTCTTATTTTGTGCAAGTGAACTGGTATTTGCATTTGCATGTGAATTGTGCTACGCATGTTTGCATTGTGTTTTTGCGTGAATTATTATTGAGACTAATCTCACTCCATAACTGACAAGTAACATTTCACTCGTCCATTAAAATAAACTTGCTAAATAAATGACATTAAGCATGTGCTATGCTAGCTGAAATAGACGAGATTAATCGGTTCCGATGCCAGCACTCTGCTAGCTGGAACAATTTAATTGTTTTGAGTAATCAACTTTGTGTTTATTGAGTTCCAATTATTTAGTTAATTAGTTTAGTTTCAAAAATATACAGATTATTTATTTCCTCTGCTCTTGTGGTTTGTTAGTTGAAAAAAACAACATCAGAAGCTGTCATGACTAAAACACTCTGTGCAAACTATCCTAATGAGCCAAAACATATTTAAAGTGTCATTCTATATAAAGCCATCCACCGAAGTTTTGCTGGTTTTAAGAGCGTGACCTGTTTCTCGTTCTCGTCCTCCATGCGCAGTCTCTCCTCGATGCAGTCTCGGGCCTGCAGGAAGGCTCTGCGCTGCACTCTCTCCGTCAGGATCCGCACAAACAGACCCGACAGATTCACGCTGGTGAAGAGCAGAGTGTTCGCAGCCAGCTGGAACACACAAACACAACAGCTCTGAAACCATAATCACTGACAGGACACAAGCTATATTAGATATGATGCATGATATATGCTTCTGTATGAATGGTTTAATATAGATGACGACTAAAGATCACTGCTGTGTGGGCTTCCACACCGTACAGCTATGTTAGAGTATGACTGCTGGATAGATGTAGTTTAGTTGTGTTTGGAGCATGAATGACTTCCTGAAAGTGTTTTTACATTATGACTGTCCCTACAGATTTATGCACAGTTTGTGTGCTTGTGTGGTCACTTTTCTGACATGTGTTTGTCCTCTTCAGTGAGGTCAGAGCTGGTTTTGTGTTCGCTGCAGGTCATAGAGTTCAGGGATGTGAGTCTATCTGCTCTTTATTGGATTAGATTTATCAGAGGACATGCACACCGAGCCTTTATTTAGCTGGCCTTGTTCTCTCTCACATGCTGAAAACTCACTGATTTACATACAGACCAACAGGCCTGAAGTGAGCAGAGGAGACTTCACATGGAACACATTTTTCCATTCCCCTGCACTGCTTTCCCATTGCTTTTCTATGCAAACACGTGGTAGATGAACATCTTTGACCACTGGGCTCACATCTCGTGTCTTTTGCAATGACTCACGCGTGACACAACATTCTAAAAACACAGTGCTGAAATTAAAAAGTTCAGCTTTTAAAAAACACCTCTTGAGACCTTGCATTTTCCTCCATTCCACTGATGTCTCGTGTTTTCAAAAGCAAAATATGTTCTGTGTGAACAGCCCCTTACAGCAGAAGTACTGTGTGTTTCTGTCTACTTTCTGAAAGTATCAGGATTACAAGATTTGGCAACACACTTAAAGTGCACAGACCCACACACTCAACCTGTTCTCATTCCAGAATAAAACCAAATCTTAACAGTGATTTAAGCAGTTATTGTTCAGGTAGCTGAACTTCAAGTAATTTCTCTGCTGTTCCATCATGATGAACGTCTATTAAACACTGACCATCTAAGCATGCTCACATGAGAGATATATGGCCTACAGTCAATAGTGTAGCACAAAAAGTATGAAACAAAGCAGCTGTCGTTTGGTCAGTGCAGCATATTTGCATGACCAGCTGAATCCGATGTGAAATCTGTGTGGAAAGCTTTTGCCCTCATCTGAAATTAACAACTGCATGGATTCCTAAAAAGTAGACGAACCACAGTATATGTGACCATAACTTCACCCATTATGTTTATGCCTGTGTTACAATTTGAACCATGCTGTGAATCGATTCATTACTCAACTGTTGGTGAAACTGAGCGTGAAATGACAGAGCAATGAAGCATCAGTGTTCAGTAATGAGTGACGCAGCAGCATTACACTAATACCTTAAAGAACTATTTCTACCTGATTTAACCCATTATAATGACTTTTGTCATTATATATGCATGTAGGTTAATATGAAATAATATTAGTGAGTGTGTCCCACATGCAGGATCTTCACACAGCGCTGGTCTCTAAGCCTAACTCACACCTAACGCAGTCTGTGGATCCTGTCCGGATCATCTGCACAGAGCTTCCTCCTCATTTCTGTGCTAAAATAGCTTTCAGAAGTGTGTCTGGCCTCCGTTCAGAGCCGTCCTACATAGAGCCGCTCTGCTGCTGGTCTCTGGACCCATCGCTTCTCAAACACACACAGGAGAATGTGTGATGACCATCTGTCCTTCAGAGCCACTGCGGAGGACTTTATAGATACTGTGTGAACCTGCAGCACACATTCTCTATGTCTTATTACAGCCTCAGTCTCAGTATCTTGATCTACTCAATTGTAAAGTGTAAATTCACTGTTACGGCTGCATCCTTGTTGAAACTGTTCAGTCATAAACAGTATTTGAGCTGAAACAGCTCTGTGGCTCAGCATTAACACTGTTGATAAACTGAGCTGTTACTTTTCCTCCACATTCTGTCCTGCACCACAATGAAACCCAGACTACAGACATTACTAAAGATTTAACCTTTCAGAAGGTGATTGATAATAACACTCTTTCTGTTTAAAATCAGTCTGACTGCAATAAATCAAACACCGCAGAAAATACAAATGGCAGCTAAGTTAGCAGAAGGTAATGATTTTTTAAGTTAATAAATTAACTGTAGATTTAGATTTACAGACTGTAGATTTTTTACACAGGCATGTTTGTGCATTTAACTTGAAATACTGACTTGATTGCATGGAGTGATTCACCTGTTGTTTTAAACAGAAACATAATTTTCTTGCAAATCATGTATCACGATGTGAAATACACTAAAAAATGGAGTAGGATTTACTTTGTATCAACTTTCACTCAGAAATATAATTATAAAGAAATGGCATTGGATTAAATGTGACAGAGACTGAAATAGGCCTAGTATTTTCTTGTAAAATTTAGGTGCAAAATGATTGCACTTTATTAATCTGAATTATGTTTTATGTAGTAACATCTGCTCAAGTTAAACAGTTTAAGTAATTTTACTGGTGACATGAGGCACATCTTAATGCTCATAATGCATTCAGGTACATTTTTGGCTCAGAGAAGCAACATAAACATTTCTAAAAAAAAAAAAAAAAAAAAAAAAAAAACCCCACACAGCTTCTTTCCTTATAACCATTTAAAAATATGTTTCATGTTCGGGTCACCTTGATATGTATGAAGTTTCATTAGGTGTCAAAATTAGTTTCTGTAAAAGTTATATTCATGTCAAAACCCATGTCTCACGTACTTTTTGGACTGAACTTTGTTGAACCATTGAAGTGCATGAAAACTTGATAACTTTTTTCATCTGACAGTGAAAGTTTATGCAGTTTACTGAAGGTTTATGCAATAAAAATGAAGTTATTTCATTTGAAACTTTTAAGAATAATATTTATGTTGTTTTGTTACAAATAAACATGTAGGTTTCATAAATTTGGACTGTTTATGAGCAATCATTAGTTATAAAGTCAAAGGGATTTAATTAAATTCTATTCATTCCATTGGGGTTAATACTGTAATTCTCAGATTTTACAGTGATGTATTCCAATAAAATTTCTAATCAATACTGAAAAAAATATATATATTTTGCACCATAGTTTTTTTTTTCTTTTTTGGTGCGGTTAATTTGACATTTCAAAGAATTTCTCAATTTTTAAAAAAATTAAAGTGCAGTAAAAACATGGTAACTTTTCAGAACTTTTTTTTTTGCACATTCACTCATTGATGAGAAGTGGCTGATCAGATACAAAATGGTTTCAGCTGAAAAACCTTAAATTATGACTGAATTATAAAATAACGAGTCGGTTCGGTTCCAATCAGATTTCGCCTGCACTGTGAGGCTTCGGTAACCCAGAGTCTGTGTACGTGAGACGGTCGCTGTCCAGTGCTGAACTCACCGCTCTCCACAGCCGCTGCGTCTTCGCCGTGACAGACGTCGCCGTGACGATGGTGTGCGACAGGGACACCAGCAGCCCGAACAGCACCGCCAGCAGCGTCCGCACCGGCAGCAGCGCGTACGCCACGAACGTCAGCAGCAGCAGCTGCCACACGCCCTGCTCCGGACCCGCGGCGCCCGACACGTGCGGGAACGGGCAGCACAGCACCGAGAAGGTGAAGCAGAAGAGTAGGCTCAAGTGCGCGATCTGCTGCAGTTGGCTAACCTGCAGGTACTTGACGTTGGTGACGATGAAGAGGGAGATGAAGACGACGAAGTGCACCGGGTACGAGCCCTTGGCGATGGTGAGGCTGGCGCCGGACAGCAGCAGCTCCAGCAGGCTGAGGCTGGATGACAGCAGGATGAGCACGAACAGCGCCTTCAGCGTGCACGTCTGGTCGAGCCTCAGGTTGTAGTTGTGGAAGAGCGACTCGAGCTCCTTGCAGTCGAACTCGTCCTCGCACGCGATGACCCCGGGCGGGCAGTGGCTCCTCCTGCGCCGGGTCTTGACTTTCTGGAACGGCATTTCGTCCATGGCGGGAGGGCCATTCACGCGCCGGACAGGTGCGGCAGAGGCGCGGGGGGTCGCCGGGGGCCGGTGTGCATGTGTCCGGCAGGAGAGGTAGAGCTGAAGAGACGGAAGCGACTGGCCTCGAGCTCGCGCGGCTCAGACTGGATCACGCCTGCGCGATGCGCCGCTCGCTATTTCTGCTGATTGACACGCGGATCTCTGAGGCGTGTAAACCATTGCGGATAATTCGGCAACGAGCAAGGGCAGAAATGCATTAAGATTGCACTAGGGTTTATTAGCAATTCAGGATTTCAGTCGCATCGTTACGTCCTTGACCCAAAGGATGACGATAAATCAAAATGTAAGATTTTTATGTCGCATACGCAGTTGCATATGTAACATTTATAAGAGGACGTTGTTATTACACAAATTAGTACTGAGTAATATTAATGTGCTGGGTTAGGGTTTAATTTAGGGTTAGTTGCATGTAACTGGTGTAACAAGGACACTGTAGAATAAAGAGTTCCCAAAAAATAAACCAATAAAAACCTGAAAAAATCAATAAATCAATATGAAAATATGTATCAAATCTGCTAAATGAACATCTGATGGTTTGTTACACTTTAAGGTGTTGCTGTTACAGTGTAATTACACAAAATTCTGAAAAGTAATAATTAACTAAATGTGGTTAATAGAATTAAGGTTTGATTTAGGTGCTTGTGATTATGCATTATTTATTGATACTACATGTAACGTGTAACCATGTCACTTTAATATAAAGTGTTACCTGTTGCATATTTCTCAGAATCTAATTCTCTTTTATGCTAAGTTATTAAACGATTGAGCATTTGCACTAATTGTATATTACGACTCTTTTCCACATGTTGGAATAATACTGCAGTCATTCAAAAATCACACAAGAGGAATCTTTGCAGTCAACTTCTGTCGCTGCGTGCCTCACATGACTTTGTGAATTATGAGTTCATTAAAACTTAATCAAAACGTCAGTTTTGTACTGAAATTCATGCGCTATTTGTCTACAAACCCGATGTTCAAGCATCCAATCAGAAGCTTTCAGCTGGTTTTTCTGCACTGATGATCCAGAGGCGTCATCGCTCGCTCATGAAGCTCAATCACTGATAAATGTGATATTGATATGTGTTCAGGTGTATGAAAACACCATCAGTCTGTGATTGTCACCTGTTCTCACAACTGCATCATCTCGCGTGAAAAATCACCTCAGCAGGTTCAAGCGATGCACTTAAGGGATGCTATAAATAGTGCTGTCACTGCAGCGGTGTGAAATACGTGACATGAACACAGACGAGTCTGTTTTTATTACCTCTGTTGCTTATGTATGATTTCTGTTGCTAAACAGAGACTGGAGAGTGATCTGTCCAATATAAACCCACCAGTCATAGATTCACATAATTTTAAATTGGAAATGTAGTTTTTTGCCCCTTCAAGTACATTTTGCAATATATTTGAAGGTTATTACAGAAAAGAAAGACCGACTTTCACTGGACAGACTGAGAGCAATAACATGCTGATGTGAGGAGAGCTGAACATCCGGCTGATGTAGAAAACATGACATGAAATCAAAGCAGTGAGTCTGTCTGTGTTCATTCTGCTGATCTTCATTAGTGCTGCAGCTTCTTACACAAATCAGAAGCATAGAAACATCAAATGTGTTGTGGCCCAAAATATAAACAAACAAATAAATTAATTAATCTGTATATCGTTCAGGAAACACAAGATAACAAAATAAGATTTACCCCAGTGTTCCGCATGCATCTGATAATTACTGGCATTCATTAGTTTGGATATAAATACACTAGATGTCCACCCCTTTATTCTTGAATGAAATGATCCTACAGGTGTGAAAGCAATAGTTCAAACTATATCAGCTCAATGAAACAGAGCAGAATAAATAATACTCCGCACTGAAAAACTTTTTAAAAATACTTTGTTACAACCCTATTGAATAGTTTTTCTCAAATAATATATGATTATATGATAAAATATTTATTTTCCCAAAGATAAACATATTCATGCAAAGTGAAAGTAATATTTATTATAAAAAACATATTCTTGATCAGTATATTTTCTTCAGATATAAGCAAAATGTTTCTTAATGTAGGTCAGTATTTGTTTTATTATTATTATTTTATTTTTTATTTATTTGCACTTTTGTAATTTAATTTCACCATAAACAAAAGTTATATTAGCAGTAATATGGAAGTAGAATTTTCACTAATGGTACAATTAACTATTTTGTTGGACAGTGTTTAATTTAGTTTACTTACTATGAATAATGTCAAACTTCAAATAACATAACAAATATAAAAAATATATTCTTTTACTTACATTTACTTATAAATAAAAAAAAACAAACACACACACAAAAACATACCGCAATAAGTTGTGTACATTCAGGAAAATACTTTTTGACAAATTTTTTTCTTTTCTTTTTTTTTTTTCTATGTGAGTGTTATTTGCTTTTCGCCAAACTTGACCAAACAGGTTTTAACTGAAAACCATGATTTTTTTATAAGATCAATATAAAAATGCACCTGAGATAAATGACATGATTGTTTGACTTTTTGTCAGGTGTCTTTAGATAAAGGTGAACATGAGGCTTTGTGGCCATCACAGAGATATAAATCACCACTAGACATCCTGAAGGGTTAATCCAGCCAAAATGATCACATGTATCATCACATCGGATCATCTCACATCTGCATGATTTTCTCAGTGAGCTAGTATGCAAATCAAATCAATAATTACAACAGGCAGAGTCATCATTTCAAAATGATCTCAATTATTACCTGTTTGTATGCTTGAACAGTTTCAACCATTTCTCACGAGCTTAGAAAGATTCAATGCACCTGTCATTGTTTTCTGTTGTCGAGGATCTTGGATGTTCTTGATTTTGTCCATTGTGCTCTTGTGGATTTTTTGCTTGTTTCTCAGCATGGACTATCTGTGGTTAGACCTGTTATTAAAACATGCGGGCAATTGATTCTCGCTCTCTGCCTCATCTCTCTGCATCATAACATCTTGTTGTTTTTGAACGTCTATATAGTTTTTATTAATTTTTATTTCAGTTTGAGTTATTTTAGTACATCAAAAAGTAAATAAAAATGAGAAATGTTGCTTTAGTACCTAGCTGAAATATTATTATTATTGTTATTATTTTCAGTTACATTTATTTCATTTCAAGTAATTTTTAAAAATGTTTTTAGTTTTAGTTAACTATAATATCCTTGGTTTGAGGTTTTGTATCCTCACCTCTGTTTACAAATTACTCTTGCTTTATTGGCAAAAATTCACATTTTTAGTGAACAAAATAAATGGTTATTAAAGCTAGGATTTGTCTTTAGTAAGCTAGTATGTTGTGCTACTTTATTGTATATATTTAATTGCTATGTATTCACATGCAGGTATTTTTAAATGTAAGTAAATCATAAAAACAGGAGACGTTTGATATAAAGGAGATCCATTAAAGGTTTTTGTACATGCGTTTATTATGTTAAGTATTTATTTTGTTATTTTAAAACAGTGAAAAAATAAGAAAAATCTTTGAAAAACACATGAAGCGTAGGCTAAAGGCCTGTTCACACCAAGAACGATAACTATAAAGATAACGATATTAGCGTCCTCACCAGCGAACGATATCTTCTGTTTATTCTAAGCGCACGCTCGTCTGCCACTTTAAATTCTCAAGCTCGTTACAGCAGGATGGATTCTGATTGGCTGTCAATTTTTTATCGTTCAACAGCTGGAAAAAAAAATCGTTTTGAAAGTGATTCCAACGATATCGTTTTTCTTTGTCTTTATCATTATAGTTGTGGTGTGGACTCTTCTGTTCTTTTAATACTGAAAACGATTTTTAGAACTATATCTTTATCGTTATCATTATAGTTATCGTCCTTGGTGTGAACGGGCCTTAAGAATGGAAACATTCAACAGTTGAAACAGAATCATGAGAACTGCTCATTCAGCAGTGATCTGCAGTCAGTCCTCAGTGTGGTTTGCTGGTGTTCTTGAGTTCACATGAGTTCATGTGGATGTGTTTCTGCAGCTTTATTTGTTTGCTGTCCGCTGCAAACACTGACACACTGAAGAGCTTACACATGCTAAAAATAGCCTGAGCTTTACTGCTCTAAATCATTTGTGAGGTTTCCTCTGAACAGCGGAGGATTAGTGATTCCCTCGAGAGCTTCAGCATAAACACATCATCATCAGCTTGAATGACCGACTGTACGGCAGAAACCAGTCCTGATGGACAGCTCAGTGTTCACATTTGACAAATGTGTAAAACTAAATAATACTTCACGCCAAAATGAAATGCCTCTCATCATGTATTCATTCTAAACCCTCTGCTTTGTTTTTCTGTGGAAGGTAACATGAAGGGATCTAATCTTCACAGCTCTTTTCCATGTAGTGAGAGTTCAGTGACTGCTGACCTCCAGAAAGGACAAACACAGCCAGGATCATGAAGGAATCTGAGCATTAGTCCATGTGACGTGTGCTGTATTTCAAGTCTTCTGAATTTGCAAGGATAGACCTGGAATGCAGAACTTACTTCAAGATACTTGTCATAACGTGTTTGCACAGGGCCATAGTGGGACTCATTTTCAGCCCTGGAGTTTCATGGCTTATTTAATTTATTTCTTTTTTGTACTGGCCTCTTCAGTGTTGCCTTTGCGCTTTCTGCTATACATTTTTTTATCTATTATTTTGTGCTCGCATATCTCCAACGATGACATTTTTTTTTTTTTTTTTTGAGCAAGGTACCGCTGTCAGGGGAGTAAAAAGATAATTACGTCATCGTTGCCAATTAACTTCAGAAATGGAAAATAAGGAACAATTGTGATTCCTTATCTTATTCTTTAAGAAAATAGTGTTTATTATTATATTCTTGTAGAAAATAAGTGTTTATACTTTAAAGAAAATAAGGGACAAAATAAGGGACGTTCCAAATATTTGTACTGTACCATAATGTATGCATAAGTCTGCCTGCAGTAAAAATTCTCAGAAATAAAAACAATTGTTTTGCTTAACCTATTTATGTACAATTATTTTAAAAATCATACAAAAAAATGTCATCAGCCTGAGTAAATTGTACCATCATAGAATTGTGACTTCACACGTGTAATTTAGGAGGTAAAAATACTGTGAGGTAAAAAAACTGGCATGAAATTTGAAAGCATTTACAACTGAAGGTCTATGAAGCATCAGTCAATCAAGCATTTTTTTTAACCAATGGCACTTAAAGTTTTGAACTAAAATATTATTGCAACTATAGCCTCTGAATGAATGAAAATGCATATTTTTCAATTAAAGAAAGCTTAGAGATTGTGGGCACTTCTGGTGCTTGGATTTGTACACTGTAAAAAATTCCCGGGATTTCACAGCAGGCAACTGTAATATTTCACAGTAAATTACATTATTATCACTTTACAGGCTTTTCTATGATATTCACAATATAGTACCGTATTCGGGAATTTTACTGTAAAAATAATGTAGGGGGAGCAGTTACAGGACAATACTGTAAATTTCGTCCTGCCTCCGCACGAGCTGCTCTCACGTCTCATCTGAGTCCAATGAATTCAGCGGTAAGTGTTGAAATGGCAAATTAAATGCCTTTTTAATATGATAGTGCATGTAATTTAAAAATATTAACCAAGTAGAGTTAGTTGTAGGTTCTGTTGTCATGTTGTTAGCGGTTAGCTTACTTGTGTAGGTTTGATCGTGCCAATTTTTTAAACCATAAACAGACGTTAACTGTAGCAATTGTACTGTATTAAGTTAGATTTTCTTAGTGCTAAAAGCAATCTCTTTCCCTGTATACTTTAGGTTCTCTCCACACCGGTGATCCTTGGGGAATAAAGTTGTAAGGTAAGATGGCCTTATGATCGTTATTATCAACCAGAGAAAATAGTGTTGTGGATTATGGTAAATGTTGAATTAATTCATCTCAAATTAGTAACGCTAATTTCCCCCCTGCTGTGTGTGTGATACGAAGCAGCCTTTGTCTGATTCATCAACCGAAAAATGAAGTGCATATAAGATAAATCGATAGGGGCAAGATATTATTTGTGCGCAAATTTTGACTCTGTGCTACTGTTGGTACAGATTATTAACAGAGCTTTATTGTACTCATGATGTATTGATATATTATTTTTGCATCCTTGTGCTACCGCTACAGCCACTGAAGCTATCAACTGTACCCCTAGCTTGATTGTTCAAGGTAATGTTGTCCGTCCACAAATTTGTTGTGAGCAGTTTCATGAAGGAACTGTTTTCTTTCAGCAGATAGTTTCTACATGAAGCTGCTCACAATAAAATCTGTGGATTATCTCAAGTAACCGGTTCATGATTTCTGGAAAAACACATTGCTGTAGAGTGATGATTGTTCTATGATACTAATGATGTGTTCATTTAGTTTAAAAGATCTAAATGTAAACAAAAATGTTGCCCCACTGCCTGAAGTCAACATAAACGAGTCAGACCTGCTACCACTTCAGAACGGAATCATTTGGTCTTTAAAAAATGTTTAAAAAAAAGGCCTATATTTGTAACTATCTTGGTTTTAAAACAGAAAATGATGACCTATTATGAAAATGACAGATTTGTAATATCAAAACTGTTAAGTGATTAGTTATGTAACATTGTAAATTATAAACCTTAGCAACTGTATTTACTTTTTAACCATAGACTCAGCATTTACAATTTATTCACCTTATTTTTAAAAATGAAAAATATTGACTTTAAGTCTCACCTGTTTCCAGCTATTTTTTAGATCTTAAACAATCTGCTTTTCTACTAAAAAAACCAAAAAATTGTTGTTTTACCATATTATTTTAATGTATTATCTTAATTATGGACACACTGGTTTGTAGTGCAAACAGTTTTACCATTTACTTGTTATTCTTCACATTATTTCCGTACAGCGGCTAATGAACCGGAAGTCTCGCACATTCACAGAAAACTGCTTATGTTCGCTTTGAAAAATAAGGTGGATTGCAATTAGTTTCTCTTAAAAGTAGTTATATAAAACTTAGTAGTTAGAGTATGCCACCACGCTACTCTTTTCACTCTAATTTCTGAAATAAATAAGTAAATAAATCTTGTGAGCAGTAGGTAACAGTATATCTGTTTTTGTTTCAGGTGACACAATGAAGTCGAGGGCATGGATGCTGACATTGGAGAGACAAGCTGTTTCATAACTGGTCTGGCTTCCATTTTTGCCATTTCAATTTGAAGTATGCTGAAGATGATTCCTGCATTCTGGAATTTATCAAAGGTAATTTCTACATAATATTGTACTTGAGGGCTTGTTTTTTATTTGGTGGGTTAAACAAGGTTTGGATGTGTTGTGATTTTGCGAGCCGCACAGGACCACAGCGGCCTAGCGATGACGGCCCCGCTTCTTCCCCTCAAACAAGTGGTGTGTTGCAAATTCAATTTTGATGTCTGTGCTGGAGACCAGAGAGGAATCTGTTTTTAAAAGGACCCCAATCCGCCTTCCTCTGCAAACAGTACACATAAAATGATGAACACTGTTGTGTGCAAATGGTCTGCCTGGATAAATCACACACCTCTACTTTGTTGTTGTACTGTTCTTGACTGTGTGTTTGTGATGGAAATGTTTTTAAGCTGCTGTTATTTAAATGGTTACGGTTAATATCACCTTGTTCTATCACCTTTTTGGTCTGTACTGCAACAGCAGTGACCCACTGAAGGTGGCACCTGACACCTTTTTCATCCTACTTGACAGAAACTAACAGCTCTCCTCTCTGCCTTTTTGTTACTAAACATATATTTCCAGTGTTATAGGTTATTGATGGGTTAAAAGATAAAATTTCAAAATTACAGTATTTTATAATAAATTAACAATAAATTTTAAAATAAAAGGTTTTAATTAACAATACATTTTATAGTAAACTAAAAGCACATTACTGGCTACTGATTTGCATTACTATTTCAGTTTAGACTGTAATTTTGATTTTTGGCATTAACTGTAACTTTACAGCTAAATACAGTAATTCTACAGGGACATTCTACTAAATCACATTATGGAATAACTACTGTGAGGTCACAGTATACAGCTGTCATTTCACAATTATTTACTGAAAAAAAGTGATACAGTAACTTATTGTGAAAGTAATGCAACTAGTAGCCAGTAATTTACTGTGTACTTCAATAATGAGGTCCAAGTTTAAGGATAGCCTTACGCTAGAAGTTATTTTTTAAATTAATTAATTAATTTATTTATTTATTATAATTTTTAATGCATTTTTTCCCCTCTCTATTTAACAGCATTAACTTACAATGAAAGTCTTCCCTAAAGCAGTTTAAATGTTTTCCTGCCATGGTGGATGTTGGGTTCATGATCAATAAGTTGTTTGCATTCGCCCAAACTGATTTTGTAAATTAAAAAAGCGGACTGTGAAGGGGTGCAATTAGCACGAGTCCCACTAGCTGTGAAGCGGGAGCAGCCAGCAGAGAATTCCACTTGGTCTTAAAGCCTTCCTCCAATGCCTACATTCACAAATAAACAATGTTTTGCGCAAAAATAATGATTAGTTATCAATTGAGTATTTGTTACTGATATGGTCTAGTGAAAATAATAATATGGGCTGCGAGAAAATAATAAATAAAAAAGTGGTGCTGCTGTGAGTGTAGGCAGTCTAGGGACAGCATAGTTCAACCCAGTGGCATGACGACACCGTCCCTTGCAGCCCAAAAACAGACCGGCCCACCGGGAATCCTCCCAGTGCTTCCGATTAGCCAATTCGGGCCTGTGTTTGCAGGAAAATAGACAAAGATATGGTGGCTGAGAGAGCTCAACATGCTGCAACTTCAGAAAGCACATCACCAAATTAACAAAACATCTTCATCAGTTTGACAGCACGTGCTGAAAATACTCAAAATACAGAAACAAGCTGCAAATATGCATAACGCGACCAAATACAGAAAATCATTGCAAGTAGCACATACCACAATGGAAATGTTTCAAGGGAACCCCAACAGCCCTTACGAAAATTAACCATAACATTACATAATGTTTTATTAACCCTCTGGAGTCTAAGGGTATTTTGGGGCCTGGAGAAGTTTTGTCATGCCCTGACATTTGTGCTTTTTTCAGTTTCTTATAAATATCTAAATGGCTAAAGTCTAATCTCACTGTAATCAGCACAAACTGGGCTATAATAATATGTGAGCAGCACGTATGTACATGATTGTGTTTTTTGAGAAAAAAAATGTTATGCGTGGGTTAGTGAAAAAATAAAAAAAATTAAATCACTTGAATAAGGCAATAAAACACATACAGAAAATTGTTCCCCGTTACTTATCAGAAATGGAGCTTGTAGCCTAGAATTTTTTTTTCTAAATGATGTGAAAATCATCTTGTTTACTCACTTACAGAAAAAATATATTGATTTAAATTTTCTAAGACACTTTTTGTTGGTAAAAGTCATATGCGAGTAGGCGTCAACTATCATGAATTCACACCCGAGAAGACAAAGGCCTGCATAATGAGCTGCATAATGAGCCATTCAGTCAGCTGTGTCACTGAGAGGGATGAGTTACAAGAAAGAATGTGAGGACAAAATAAATCTATATAATTTTATGTTTGTAGTTTATTTAGAATATATTTAATTATCCCACAACATAATGTAATATTCACTTGTGAGTGCAGTTAAACAGTTTATTAGGAACAATCAAAAGCTGACTTTCAAACTGAATTTCTTGCATCATTACTCCAGTCACACAATCCTTTCAGAAATCCTTTTAACAATCTTATTTTCTACAAAAAAAAAAAAAAAAAAAACATTTATTGTTATTATTATCATTATTATTATTATTAATGTTGAAAAGAGCTGAGAATATTTTTTTCAGTTTTTTTAGGGGGGATAAATTGAAAGAACATCATTGTTTATTACGTTTGTTACAGTTACATTTATTGGTACATTTATATTATTTACATCAAGCTTTTGAATGGTATAGTAGTGTATATTGTTATTGAAACTTCATAATATTTCACTTGATTATACATTTAGTCAGGAATTATAGTTTGGAAAAAAGTCTAACTAGTAAAATGTTTACACGTTATGTGAAAACTAGTACAAGTATATAAATAAATAAAAAGAGACTTACTCATATTTATGATCTCTGCTGAATAAAGTGCTTCATTCTTTTTTTCTGAGGAAATCCAAATCTCAAATCCTCAACCACATCACATCTTTTTGGGGTGAATTATGTCTTATTCCTCTCATCGCGAAGCAAACAGTAAAATAAAAACTCTGAAGAACAATTCTCGCTGCGTTGTCTTCTGTTGTGTGGGCGTATTCAAGCCGCGCGCTTCAGTGAAACATTTGAATCTCAAAAGCGCGTTCAGCGCGGGGGCGTGGTCACATTAGAAGATAATGGAGGGAGATGTGAAAAACGGACATCGCGTTGTTTTCATATGGATTACTTTATCACAGAATATTTGTTTTCGGCAGCACTTATTTAGTTTAAAAGTAGACATGTCAGGCTTTCTATAGATATCTCTCTCATGTCTCTGTGTTGAGTATTCAGTGAGTTAAAGGTTCATTTTAATGACGCGTTTGTAACTGAAGATTAGCGCAGACAAAGGCTGCAGACAGCACTCCTTGTTTGTTATCTTAATTTTATAAGTGCACAAAGTTTTGTTGTTATTATGTCTGTATACAAAAAAAAGTAGACCCTTTACAGATTCGATTGATGTATTGCACTTATCTGTACGATCAAAACTGAAAGTGTAATTTAAGTTCTTTTCGGGGTTATCAGGAGAAAATACCCCAAAACGCGTATACGCGTTTATCGACTTCAGAGGGTTAAAGTACATGTTTCTGTATTTGGTCGTGCAATCACCAGAAGTGCGACCTTCAATCTCTGTTCACTTTGCTCCATCTCGTCCTATCTTATCTGTTGACTCTGCCTTGGCTCCTCCCACCTTCGGCTCCTCTAGAGATCCTCTGCCTTGTGGTTCCACTGGCTCCCCCTTGGTCGGTAGTCACACTCTGCTTCCGCCAAGGACTTAAGGGGCATCTGCTGTGCTCCACCTCCACCCCTACGGCTGCAGCGGGTTCCTCCTTTCCTTCTGACAATATGAATCTTGACAGGACAACAGTAAGTATCACACAGTCCATGCAGGTCAATGAAATGGTTAAATCACAGTCCATTTCATTCTCACTGCTCTCTTTAAACAGCAGTGATGATACAGGTACTAGGTGGGATAGGGTGGGAGTCAATACCTCTGCACTTAAGTCCATCAGCCAGTCCTCAGCCTCCGTTATCATGGCTGCGGGTGTCACAGACTCACATTGAAGCTTCTCCTCTGGGGCAAGGGTTAGCAAAGTCCTCTCCTCCACAGGCTCTGGCTCACTCGTTGTGGCGGGTGGACCCTCTACATCTGCAGAGTGCACACTTGAAATCTCCACAGTCAATAGTGGTTCGGAATTTGGGTCTGGCTGTGTTCTGAACCAGGGCACGACACTCTCCAGACACCTAAAGATGGCCTTCCTCCAGTTAAGTCCAGAGGTGTCTGGGAGGTCAATGTAATGATGGTAATTGGCCCTGATCCAGAACAAGTTATTCATGGTCTCGTCATCGAAAGGGCTGGTGGGTGCAAGATGACTGAAGTTTACTGTGAATCTCAAAAAATCAGGGTTCTCCTGAGCCACCGAAATAAACCTTGCTCTTAATAACACTTGAAATGCTATAAAATTATATGTTTTAATAAAGACAACACAGAGGACCACTTGAATAACACCTACAGTAACTCTTGTTTCTTTCACTCTCAGTTAATACCATAGACAAGTCTCATCTGTTGAGTGGTCCTCCAGGGTGGAGTCAACCGAGAACCCTCCCGTAACACCCAATGTACTTGTTACACTGTAAAAAGAATGGCGTCTATGCTACTATTAGTCTCTTTCATTCTTATTCCGAGGTCGCCATAGCCACCCAGATCCAGTCCGTATCCAGATCAGATGGTGGATCAGCACCTAGAGATGACCACTACAGCCCTGAATGTCACCGGAGACCTTGACAACTAGATGAGCACCAGAGACAGATCCCCTGTGAAGACCTTGTCCGCCATCAGCACAAGACCATGAGAACTAGACGAGTCCTCTGCACTCTCTGACTTGTGTTGCAGCCTGGTATTAAAACACACCATGTTGGTTTTTCGTCTGGCCAGAGGAGAACTGGGACTGATCCTGGTTTCTCCCAAGGTTTCCCCCCCATTTCTGTCACAGATGAAGTTATGGTTCTTTGCCACTGTCGCCTTTGACTTGATTGCACAGACATTATAGGAAGAGAACTGAACTGAGCTGGAAGATGACATCACTGAGCCATGAATGAACTGATTTTACAGCAGAATTTAATTTTGTTTGCGCTATTGACACACTATTTTTCTGTTTAACACTGTAAAGCTGGTTTGACACAATCTGTATTGTATAAAGCGCTATATAAATAAAGGAGACTTGACTTGACCACCTAGGGCGAACCATGGACAAATCCATGTGTGCAGGACATTGGGTGTAACCACTTTGCTTTCTTTCATAAATCAGCAAACGAGAGAGTGCTCACCTATAGGACTGGTTCTCAATTCCAGTCCTGGGGAACACCTGCTCTGCACATTTTGCATGTCTCCCTTCTTTAACACACCTAATTCAGATCATCATACCTGGTGGGAAAAAGCTTATCCCAAAACCTCTTCATTTCAACCAAACAGGTCAGGATAAATTGTCACACTGCTGGGAGAGTGATGGAAGCCTCCTTCCATCATAAAGATATCTAGCAGCCCTTTTTCCTGCCTGGTGGGATGGAAAATCAACTGACAACTTAGCCATGGTCCTGTGTCAGACCTCCAGCAGATCTACAGTATATCATCCTGTACAGGGGAGGGTGAGCTCTTATCTTGTGTGCTCAGCGGACAGGACTGATTTGGGTGGAAAATAGCATATTCATCATTGTCATCCTTGTCCTCGAGGATGGTCGACAGAACTTCGTCATTGTCATCTTCAAAGGATCCTCAAATAGCAGGGGTAGGAAAGATAACCCACTACCCAAGTCAAGTCAAGTCAACTTTATTTATATAGCGCTTTAAACAAAAAAGATTGTGTCAAAGCAACTGAACAAAATTAATTAGGAAAACAGTGTGTCAATAATGCAAAATTACAGTTAAAGGCAGTTCATCATTGAATTCAATGATGTCATCATGCAGCTAAGTTAAGTTTAAATAGTTTCTGTGCAATAATTTGCAATCAAGTCAATGATATCGCTGTAAATTAAGTGTCCCCAACTAAGCAAGCCAGAGGTGACAGCGGCAAGGAACCAAAACTCCATCGGTGACAGAATGGAGAAAAAACCTTGGGAGAAACCAAGCTCAGTCGGGGGGCCAGTTCTCCTCTGACCAGACGAAACCAGCAGTTCAATTCCAGGCTGCAGCAAAGTCAGATTTTGCAGAAGAATCATCTGTTTCCTGTGGTCTTGTCCCAGTGGTCATCTGAGACAAGGTCTTTACAGGGGATCTGTCTCTGGGGCTCTATTTGTCTTGGTGTCCGCTGTCTTTCAGGGCTGTAGAGGTCCTTTCTAGGTGCTGATCCACAATCTGGTCTGGATACGTACTGGATCCGGGGGACTGCAGTGACCCTCTGACTTGGATACAGACTGGATCTGGTGGCTACGGTGACCTCGGAATAAGAGAGAAACAGGCTAATATTAGCGTAGATGCCATTCTTCTAATGATGTAGCAAGTACATCAGGTGATATGAAAACCCCTCCCCGTTCTTCCTAATTAATGCAGCCCAAAAAAAAAATAACTTAACTGATTTGGATATTAGAAGCATATCAGTGTGTTATGTGTAAGCCAAATTAAAGAGATAGGTCTTTAATCTAGATTTAAACTGCAAGAGTGTGTCTGCCTCCCGAACAATGTTAGGTAGGTTATTCCAGAGTTTAGGCGCTAAATAGGAAAAGGATCTGCCGCCCGCAGTTGACTTTGATATTCTAGGTATTATCAAATTGCCAGCATTTGAGAACGCAGCGGACGTGGAGGACTATAATGTAACAAGAGCTTGTTCAAATACTGAGGTGCTAAACCATTCAGGGCTTTATAAGTAATAAGTAAGATTTTAAAATCTGTACGATGTTTGATAGGGAGCCAGTGCAGTGTTGACAGGACAGGACTGTCATGATCCTGGTTCTTCATTTTCTCTGTTTCCTTCCTCTGGCCATTCTCACTCACACACACACACACACACACACACACACACACACACAAGTTGGATATGTTTGTATTTTATCCTTCATAATACTGCAAAAAGTGTCAAATAAAGACTTCATCAGTCATTACGCACACACACATCGCTCTCATCCCCAGGTGTTCCCACTCCTTACTTGTTATCCTCATCATCAGTTCCACCCCTGTTATCGCTTTCCCTAATTATCACTACTTCTTCTAGCCCTGTTTTCCCCCTGTATCTTTGCCAGATTATTTCAGAAGCTATGCTTACGAATTCTCTGCGATGTACCCTCTCCTGTCTTGTCTTGTCTAGTCCTGTCCTGTCCTGAGCACGAAAGGGGAATTGATCTACCACTGTGAATTGCTTCTAAGCTTTGCTTGTTACAGAGTACCTGTGACTGCACTCGTTGCCTTCTAATCACCTGGAGTCCTCGGAGATGGCTGGCATTCTTACGGTACCCTCGACTACCAGAGGCACTCCACTGCCTAGATGGAGGAATTACGTTAAGCTCCTGGCTGCTGTTTAACCGGAGGATTTTTCGTTGTCAATTATTGCATTCTGTGGATTTCTGTTCTTACCTCTGGACTTCTGATTCAGTTAATTAAAGACTGTATTGCTGCATATCGCTCTTGGGTCATCTTTCTCTCCACACCATTACAAGGACAGGGCTAATATGGTCATACTTCCTGGTTCTAGTAAGAAATCTAGCTGCTGCATTTTGGACTAACTGGAGTTTGTTTACTAAGCATGCAGAACAACCACACAATAAAGCATTACAATAATCTAACCTTGAGGTCATAAATGCATGAATTAACATTTCTGCATTTGACATTGAGAGCATAGGCCGTAATTTAGATATATTTTTGAAATGGAAAAATGCAGTTTTACAAATGCTAGAAACGTGGCTTTCTAAGCAAAGATTGCTATCAAATAGCACACCTAGGTTCCTAACTGATGACGAACAATTGACAGAGCAGCCATCAAGTCTTAGACAGCGTTCTAGGTTATTACATGCAGAGCTTTTAGGTCCTATAATTAACACCTCTGTTTTTTCAGAATTTAGCAGTAAGAAATTACTCGTCATCCAGTTTTTTATATCCACTATGCATTCCGTTGGTTTTTCTAATTGGTGGAGGCTGTCCAAAATGTTCCTGTTCCAACCACGCTCAAAGAGGTACAACGCTTTTTAGGCTTTGCTGGATGGTATCATAAGTTTATCCCTCACTTTTCAGAGATCGCAGCACCATTGCATGCGCTGAAGGGCAGAAATGTTGTCTGGGAGTGTACAATGGAATGTCAAAAGGCTTTTGATAAACTGAAAAATGCTCTTCAAAAAACACCTGTGTTGGCATCCCCTGACTTCACAAAAGTCCAGACAGATGCCAGTGATGTCGAGTTAGGAGCGGTGTTGACTCAGGATCACGACAGAGCTGAACATGTTCTTGCTTATGCTTCGAGACTTCTACATGGGGCTGAGAAGTCCTATTCTACGCCCGAAAAAGAATGCCTGGCAGTAATTTGGGTAGTCGAAAAATGGAAGCAGTATCTGTAAGGGAAACATTTTGAAGTATTTACAGATCATGCTGCTCTTACATGGGTTTTCAATCATCCCTGTCCAACTCCTCAACTGACCAGGTGGGCTTTGAGGTTACAAAGCTTTGACTTCACTGTCCAATATCAGAAGCGACAATGTAATGTAGTACCCGACTGTTACGCCCTTATTAGGGAGCAACAATGAAGGAGGAAAAAGTGATTTTGGCGGTTACAATACTCTTTTTATTTTCAGTCTCCATAACAAAGACTATCTCTCAAACTCTCGCAACGCCGATCAACATCACGGTCCTGGCCAGGGATCGATGTGACTGAAAGGAATGCTCCACGAGGAAGCCCAACAGGAAGCTCTTATCAATAGGCACACCTGTGCACCGGTGCACCCAATCCACCTGATTACCTCACAGCTCTGCAGCGCACCTGTAGGGGGAGCACAAACACACACCAGACACGGCAGAGAAGATAATACAAAGTACAGCCGTGACACCGACACACTTTTTTCGGAGTATACTTTTCCAAGAAGTCAAAGGTCACATTGCTATCTGTCAGGCAACTAACATTGGATCGGACTTGCCTGTCAGCTGGGATGAAACTGGAGGTGCTCAGAAACAAGATCCCTTACTTCAGCCTTTATGTGAAATGACTATTTATTTTGTTGTGTGCCCAACAAACATCAGGGTGAAACTACGCAGATAATTGTACCATTGGCATTAAGGGAGAAGTTCTTACAATTTGCCCATTCCAATCCCTTGAGTGGACATCTTGGGCAGATGAAAACTTTGAGGCATTTACTCAGTGTTGTCTACTGGCCAGAGATACGCAGAGATGTTTGGAGCTTTTGTACCGCATGTCAAAACTGTCAGATTTACAAACTAAGAATCTCCAAGCTGTCTAGTCACCTACAGTCAACACCAGTAGTCAAGCCAGGACACATGTTGGGTGTCGATCTTATGGGTCCCTTCCCAAAGAGTTTGCAGTCTAATGAATATCTGATGGTGTTAGTAGATTAGTGCAGTAAATGGGTAGAATTATTTCCTCTGAGATCTGCCAAGACCCATTTAATTGTTAATATCTTAATAAAGGAGATCTTCACTCGATGGGGCACACCTACCTACCATATCTCAGATTGTGGACCACAGTTTACGGCACAACTTCTGAATGATGCATGTAAGTGCTGGGGGGTTATTCAGAAGCTAACAACAGCCTACCATCCTCAAACAAACATTACTGAAAGAACTAACTGAACTAAGGACAACCACAGGCAATGGGATAGATGGATATCTGAGTTCCGGTATGCCATTAACACGGCATGGCAGGAAAGTACAGGTTTAACTCCTGCGGAGATTGCTTTAGGCCGAAAGTTAAAAGGACCCATGGAACGACTGGTACAAACCCCACCAAAACCTGATCATGTGGCCTATGGGACTGTTGAAAGGCAGAGAGAGCTGTTTGAACAAGTAAAAGAGAAGTCTAGTCAAGCTCAAGAACGACAAGCAAGGTACTATAACAGAAGAAGGAAGCTTGAGTCATTCGATGAAGGAGACTTAGTCTGGATTCATTCTAACCATCTGTCTTGGGCTTCAGATATGGCTCATATATGGCTAAATTAGCACCGAAATGGCTAGGTCCAGCTAAAATTCTGAAGAAGTTAACAATGTGAACTACCAGGTAGTAATGTTGGATGATTCAAAGTGAGTTGAAACTTTTCATGTAGAAAAAATGAAAAAGTTTTATGGTGCTGCTTAAACTTTTTTTTTTTTTTTTTTTTTTTTTTTTGAGGAGAGGGGTATGTAACAGTTTTCCTGTAACTAGTATAGATACCAGTAGTTTTCTCCAGTGAATTTACTGTTATTACTCACCTGAGCATTAGGGGGCGCTCTATTTGAGGTGTATGAGTTGGCCTATTTAAGGAAACAAAGAAGGAGAAATGGCAGGAAGTTGGTTCTCTACCTGCAAAGAGAGGCTTGCTTCATGGTGGTTGTGGCCTTTTTACCCTGGTTGAGGAACTTTAGAGTTCTAAGCTCATCTCTAAGTAGTTGTCATTGTTTCTATTTTGGTGTAACAATTCATGTTCATAGCACATCGTTATGGTTTGTTTGTTTTGAATTTTGTTTACAGAGGGGTTGTGTTCTAAATGTATATGGATTACTTGGGGGCGTAAACAACTGAGAAGATTGGAACTAAGAGTTGATTTCCATTTATTACTTGACTGTTGCAAGTCAACGTTTTACTTCAAACATGTACAAAGCTCTTTGACGATTGAACTCTGCTGTGGATCATCTTGCCACTTAAGTACTGTTTTCTCTATTCATTTTCAACAAAGACTGAGCAAAGCGTATGGTCCTAATTGATGAGAAACCAAGGACTGCGCTTTTATTTGATGGACTGTATTTCTTATCCTCTGGTTCTAATTGTTTCATGTAAGAAATTTGTGTCAGGTTGAATAATGAATGTTGTGTGTGACTATGTTAAATACATTTGATTCATGAGAAAGATTGGTCTGGTTGGTCCCTTATTTTATGTAGCACTTAAGTAAAAGTTAATGGGATAGGTGTTACACATTTACAGCAGTCTCTCCAAACGCACACCCGATCCCTGTGCCCATAATTAATGTTTATACTCAACAGCCAGGACCAATGGGATGGAGAGAAAAAAAAAAACAATACAGCGAGGCCAGAGAGGAAGAGGCAAGCCTTATACTGGTCCTTCAGGTGTGTGCTGGACATGTGGACAGCTTGGACAAAATAAAGAATGATCGTCCCACCTATCTATGGCAACAGTACCCTCAGAGTGGGAGGAAGGAGAGCTGGAAACAGCCTAACCGAGGTACAGTACAGGGCCCAGAGGCTATTAGGAGTGCCCAGAGAATCCTACAGGGGAGAATCAGCTTCCAATTTTAACAACTAAAGCTGATCAAGAGCCTATTATGCAAATTAGAATAGAAGGAAAAACCACACCCATGATGTTAGACACAGGTGCTGTCTATACCTGTTTAAATTTAAAATATGCCTCACATCTCTCCTTGTCTGGAAAATTTGCAAAGACAAAAGATTTAGCAAAAGATTTAGGACCAATGATGAAAAAGGCAGAACAAAGCAAATGGGAACCAACAGAACATCCATTGATTTTTCATTCAGCTGACAAAAATTACATCAAAATTTCGTGTGCAACCAGTTTGCTGGGAATTCCTCAGGAAGTAGTTATAGGTCATAAGAAAGTGACACAGATGATAACAACATCTGAAGTAATGAACAAAATTGAGACTGAGTTATTTAAGGAAATGGAGCGTCAGGTATCAACTGAACTATGGTCTTGACATGATACAGATATTGGATTAATAAAATCAGCAAATCCAGTAAAAGTTCAACTTAACTCATGTCTGCCTAGAAGAGCACAATACCCTTTACGTCCGGATTCTGAAGCAGGAATAAAAAACATTATTGCAAGTTTAGTGAAGGCAGGAATATTAATAGAAACCACTAGTTACTGTAACACTCCAATTATGCCTGTAATTAAATCAGACAAAAACAGATTGCGACTTGTTCATGATTTACAAACAATAAATGAAATAATAGAAGATTTGCCAGCTGAAGTACCAAATCCGCACATGTTACTGACGAATGTCCCTCCTGATGCCAAATACTTTATGGTAATTGATCTTTGCTCAGCCTACTTCAGTGTGCTGCTTGCAGAAGAGAGTAGGTATTTGTTTGCCTTTACATATGCAGGTAAACAGTATAAATACACCAGAATTCCTCAGGGATATAAACATTTGCCACATTTATTTAATAAAATTCTTAAGGCTGATTTAGGAGATCTCATAATAGACAGTACACTACTACAATATTTGGATGATTTAATGATCTGTTCTTCCTCATAAGAACAATGTCACAGAGATTCAATTAAAGTATTGACAAAATTAGCGCAAAAGACTAGCAATAATCAAATGTCAGGCACACAAGAAGGGAAATGATTATGTCATTAAGTGAAACAATGCAGCGGATTTAGAAGCTAAAAAAGCTTCAGGGTGTCAGGTAGCAGTATTAGCACCTGTAGTACTTATGGAACCTCAACCTCAATTGGATGATATTATTAGAATTCAACAACAAGTAGGCCCCTATGATCAATCAATGTGGCACCAAATGGGAGCTAAAAAAGTCTCGTAAGTGATCTGGCGGCACACATGAAGGAAACATTGTTGCACCTACTTCACTTTTTAGTATTCTTATTGCAGATGCACATGGTTTTGATCATTGCACAAGGGGGGAAGTGATAAGGAAAATTAAACAGCAAGGATACTGGTCTCCTTATTTATATGCAATGGTGGATGCATTTTTGTCCTCATGTGAAGTTTGTGCCAACTACAATGTGAGGAAAGGGATAGCGACACCAATAGGCCTTATACTAGTACCAGAAGGGCCCTTTAAGCATTTGGTAATCGACTATGTGGATATGATAAAGCGAGTACAAGGCAAAAGATACATGTTTGTTATCATAGACAGATTTAGCAGATGGGTAGAGGCAATACTCTCAGCAGACCTGGGAGCAGGAACAGTAATTAAATTCTTAAAAAGAGAGGTAATTCCTAGATTTGGAATACCATCAGAAATAAGTTCAGATAATGGGTCGGCATTTATACAAAAAACTGTGAAACAAGAATTGTAACAATTAAGAATAAAAAGAGTAATGGAACTATCAAGGCCAAAATTAATAAAAAATGTGAAAGTACTAAACTAAATTTGATTGATGCATTACCTTTGGCACTAATGAGCTATCGCATGCAAACTAACAGGAACACGCACTTAACACCGCATGAAATGCTTACGGGTTGACCCATGCCTGTGCTATATTGTAGAGGTCCCTACAAAGGGCACATAGAGACTCTTTCACCTAGATATCACACTATAGAGACTGTGTCTGTTCCCCGGGCTAGAAAATACAAAAAACATCCAAACCAATTTAAGAGCAACAATTTAATTGAGGTTCAACAAATAAAAAAACAGATGTAATACAGATAAACAAATGATAAAGCTTGGCTTATTGAATATCAGGTCCCTTTCTACGAAAGCACTTTTTGTAAATAATATGATCACTGATCATAATCTAGACACACTCTGTTTGACAGAAACCCTGGCTAAAACCTGATGATTACATTATTTTTAAATGAGTTTACACCCCAAGATTACTGTTATAAAACATGAGCCACGTCCAAAAGGTAAAGGGGGAGGTTTGTTGCTTCAATTTATAACAATGTTTTCAGGATTTCTCAGAGGGCAGGCTTCAAGTATAACTCGTTTGAAGTATTGGTGCTTAATATAACATTATCCAGAGAAACAAATGTTAATGATAAATCCCCTGTGATGTTTGTGCTGGCTACTGTATACAGGCCACCAGAGCACCATACAGACTTTATTCAAGAGTTTGCTGATTTTACATCCCAGTTAGTGCTGGCTGCAGATAAAGTTTTACTGGTTGGTGATTTTAATATCCATGTTGATAATGAAAAAGTTGCATTGGGATCAGCATTTATAGACATTCTGAACTCTTTTGGGGTTAGACAACATGTCTCAGGACCTACTCATTGTCAAAAACATACTCTAGATTTAATACTGTCTCATGGAATCGATGTTGATGGTGTTTGAAATTATGCAGCCAAGCGATGATATCTCAGATCATTATTTAGTTTTCTGCAAACTTTCATATAGCTAAAACTGTAAATTCTACTTCTTTTTACAAGAATGGTAGAACCATCACTTCTACCACAAAAGACTGCTTTGTAAGTAATCTTCCTGATGTATCCCAATTCCTTAGCATATCCAAAACCTCAGAACAACTTGAGTGATGTAACAGAAACTATGGACTCTCTCTTTTCTAGCATTTTAAATACAGTTGCTCCTTTACACTTAAGGAAGGTTAACCCTCTCGAGTCTAAGGGTATTTTTGGGGCCTGGAGAAGTTTTGTCATGCCCTGACATTTGTGCTTTTTTCAGTTACTTATAAATATCTAAATGGCTAAAGTCTAATCTCACTGTAATCAGCACAAACTGGGCTATAATAATATGTGAGCAGCATGTATGTACATGATTGTGTGTTTTTGAGAAAAAAAATGTTATGCGTGGTTAGTGAAAAACTAAAAAATGTTAAATCACTTGAATAAGGCAATAAAACACATACAGAACATTGGTTCCCGGGACTTTTGAGAACTGGAGCTTGTAGCCTAGAATTGTTTTTTTCTAAATTATGTGAAAATCATCTTGTTTACTCACTTACAGAAAACAATATATTGATTTAAATTTTCTAAGACACTTTTTGTTGGTAAAAGTCATATGCGAGTAGGCGTCAACTATCATGAATTCACACCCGAGAAGACAAAGGCCTGCATAATGAGCTGCATAATGAGCCATTCAGCCAGGTGTGTCACTGAGAGGGATGAGTTACAAGAAAGAATGTGATGACAAAATAAATGTATATAATTTTATGTTTGTAGTTTATTTAGAATATATTTAATTATCCCACAACATAATTTAATATTCACTTGTGAGTGCAGTTAAACAGTTTATGTAAGGAACAATCAAGCTGACTTTCAAACTGAAATTTTTGCATCATTACTCAGTCACACAATCCTTCAGAAATCCTTTTAACAATCTTATTTTCTACAAAAAAAACATTTATTATTATCACTATTATTATTATTATTATTATTAATGTTGAAAAGAGCTGAGAACATTTTTTCAGGTTTTTTAGGGGGGATAAATTGAAAGAACAGCATTGATTGTTACATTTGTTACATTTACATTTATTGGTACATTTATATTATTTACATCAAGCTTTTGAATGGTATAGTAGTGAATATTGTTATTGAAACTTCATAATATTTCACTTGATTATATATTTAGTCAGGAATTATAGTTTGGAAAAAGACTTTGGAAAAAGTCTAACTAGTAAAATGTTTACACGTTATGTGAAAACTAGTACAAATATATAAATAAATAAAAAGAGACTTACTAATTTTTATGATCTCTGCTGAATAAAGACTTCAGTGAAACATTATCATCTCAAAAGCGCGTTCAGCGCAGGGGCATGGTCACATTAGAAGATAATGAAGGGAGACGTGAAAAACGGACATTGCGTTGTTTTCATATGGATTACTTTATCACAGATTATTTGTTTTCGGCAGCACTTATTTAGTTTAAAAGTAGACATGTCAGGCTTTCTATAGATATATCTCTCATGTCTCTGTGTTGAGTATTCACTGAGTTACAGTTCATTTTAATGACACATTTGTAAATGAAGATAAGCCCAGACAAAGGCTGCAGACAGCATATCTTGTTTGTTATCTTTATTTTTTAAGTGCACAAAGTTTTGTTGTTATTATGTCTGTATACAAAAAAAGTAGACCCTTTACAGATTCGATTGATGTATTGCTCTTATCTGTGTACGATCAAAACTGAAAATGTAATTTAAGTTCTTTTCGGGGTTATCAGGAGGAAATACCCCAAAACGCGTATACGCGTTAATCAACTCCAGAGGGTTAAGGAAAACAGTCTGACACCATGGTATAATGAGCACACTCACACCCTAAAGAGAGCAGCCCGGAAAATGGAGGGCAGCTGTAGGAAAACAAAACTAGAGGTATTTCGTATTGCTTGGAGGGAAAGTAACCTATCTTACAGAAAAGCATTCAAAACTGCTAGGTCTGATTACTTTTTGTCTCTTTTAGAAGAAAACAAACATAACCCCAGGTGTTTATTAAATACAGTGGCTAAATTAATGAAAAATAAAGCATCAACAAGTGTTGACATTTCCCAACAGCACAGCAGTAATGACTTTATGAACTACTTTACTTCCAAGATTGATACTATTAGAGATAAAATTGTAACCATGCAGCCATCAGCTACAGTATCACTGTGATGACAAGGCTGAGTCAGTTAGATCCATCTGCAGCAGTTTATTGATACACGTAACCAAACAGATAACCGCAGACATAAACTCAGGCAGGCCTCAAAAGGGAACTCAGGCAGATATTTCGTAAAGAACTCAGATAAGTACAAACAGAGGGTCAGCAAAGAACAATAGAACAGGATTCAGAGATAATACTACTATGTGCGACATAGACCAGGAGCAAAGCATTACTTCACAAAAAACCAAGAGGGGAGCAGTCCATATAAAAGGGGAGAAGGACAAGGTGCAGGTGATGATACTAATTGTAATTCAAGGTAAACTAGGCGGGTTAGACGGGATGATTGCACAGAGGAACACTGGGGGAATGAAGTACTAATATTCAGGCGAGGCGGATCTGATGCAGCCAGAGAGGAGGGCGTAGCAGACCGTCCCATGACATAGCCCCTCCCCTGCGAGCGGCCGGCTCCGGAAGCGAGGACCAGAACGTCGACGGGGTCTTCCTCGGGGTCTGGGAGCAGGCGGTCAGGATGGTCCGATGGAAGCTGGTAAGCAGAGAGGGATCCAGGATGTCCGAGAGACCTGACCCAGGAGCGTTCCTCAGGACCGTACCCCCTCCCAGTCAATGAGGTACTGTAGAGCCCCGCCACGACGTCTAGAGTCCATACCTCTCGGCACCCGGGTAGGCCACCTCGCCGTCAACCTCAATAGGAGGATTCTGCACCGGCGTGTTCCCTCTTGGACCTCCTCTCTCCCTGGGGGGTGACTGCGGGTCTGAAAAAGAGACACATGAAAGGTAGGTGAGATTTTGTAATGAGAAGGAAGAGCCAACCTAAACGAGACAGGGGTGATCTGGCGCAGAATTTAAAAAGGACCACATGAAGCGAGGGGATAGTTTCTTGCTGGGTAGTTTGAGACGGAAAATCTCAGGCTGAAAGCCACACCCACTGGCCGGGACGGTACCGGGGACCCCCCCAACGTCTCCTCCGATCTGCATAGTGCTGATATTGGCGAATGGCTCGCTGTAAATGCACATGAGCGGCATTCCACGTAGCCTCACTGCGACGAAGCCAGGAATCTACCGCAGGGAGATCTGAGGGCTCGTCGCCCACGGGAAGAGAGGAGGCTGAAATCCCAGGACACACTGGAACGGTGTCAGTCCAGTGGCAGGCTTAACCAGGGAATTCTGAGCGTATTCAGCCCATACAAGGTAACGACTCCATTCCTGCTGATTTTGATGGCAGTAGGTCCGTAGGGAAGCGAGTTAGATCCTGATTCAGCAACCTCTCAACCTGCCCGTTGGCCTGAGGATGGTATCCCGAGGTGAGGCTAACATTAATACTGAGTTTCGAGCAAAGTTACCTTTCCACACACGAGAAGTAAACTGAGGGCCTCGGTCAGTTTACAATGTCCTCAGGCAGGCCAAAAGCCGAAACACATGATTGAGGAGAGCCGCGGCGGTCTGTAGGGCTGTGGGGAAGACCAGACAAAGGGATGAAACGGCAACGACTTTGAAAAAAAACGTGTCAATTACTGAGAGGATGGTGGTTGTAACCCCTGGGGACTGGGGAAGATCCGTAACAAAATCCACGGCGATGTGGGACCAAGGGCGTCGTGTCTGGTACCGGCATGGCTGTAAGAGACCAGGGCTGTACGGGGTACGGGGGTGTGAGGAATGGTGTGGAAGCTGGCGGGTGATTGAAAGATGGAGGGGGTACGAGCACCCGGGTCAATCCCTTTGGTGGCTGTTGCAACAGCTGACCCACGAGCAGGGGGCACCTACACCTGTGTCATCCTACTGGAAGAAACAAACGCCGCCTGCCTTCCTTTTTGGTACTAACATAATTTCCATGTTCAGTTATTGATAGGTTAAAGAGTAAATTTCAATTTCAAATTCATAACTTTTAAATCAATTAACACTACACACTTTAAAATAAAAGGTTGTGCAATTAACATACTTGTATAGTAAACTAACGCACTTACGGCTACGATTTGCATACTTTTCGCGTTAGACTGTACTTTGGGCATTTGTGCATTAACTGGTACCTTTGAACAGGCGAATAAAGTATCTTCGACAGGCTGCTACTAAATCCATTCTGAATAACTACTGTGAGGTCGCAGAGACAGCGTCATTTTCCCCATTAGTACGGAAAAAAAGTGATCCAGGTTAACTTAGTGAGGGATGCCAACTAGAGCCACTCTTTACTGGGACTTCATAAGGAGGTCCAGTTTAAGGATATCCTACGCTAGAGTATTTTTAAATATGTATTAATTTATAGTGTAGTTAATTTTATTTAATGCCTTTTTTTCCCCTCTCGATGTACAGCCAATTAACTTACTTAAGGACGGTCGGTCCCTAAGCCTAGCTTGAAACTGTATTCTCCTGCCATGCGTGGATGGTTGGGTTTCGATAAATCATAATTTTGCGTCACTTCTCCCAAGCGCATGTTGTAATTAAACAAGCTACGTGTGAAGGGGTGCACATTAGCACAGTCCCACTAGCTGTGAAGCGGAGCATCCAGCAGAGTAGCACCGACAGCATCAACCTACGTTGTTCTTAAAGCCTTCCTCCCAATACCACAGCACAAGTAACAATGTGTTGCGCAAAAATAAATGATTATTTATCAATTGAGTCTGTGTTACTGATTGGTCTAGTGATAATAATAATAATGCGGCTGCGAGAATATCAATTAAAAAAGTGGTGCTGCTGTGATGATGCCGTCTTGAGGTACAGCATAGTTCAACCCAGGGGCGACGACAACAAGTCCCTTGGCAGATCAAAAACTCCTTCCAATGCTTCCTATCTACCTATTTCTGCCTGTGTTGCTAGGAAAAGTTAGATCAAGATATTGGTGGCTGAAGATGAGCTGCAGACATGCTTGCATACTTCAGAAACAACACCACCACCTTAACAAAAACATCTCTCAGGTCAGTTTTGACATTCGTCACGTGCGGTCAAATACCGAAAATGCCAGCAACATGCTGCAAATGCGCATAACGCGACCAAAAACAGAAATCATTTCATGTAGCACCTACCACAATGGAATGTTTTACAGTGGTCCGTCACACCAACACAAACCCGGGCTTTATACGAATTAAACATAAATTTATCATAATGTTTTATTAGAAAACGGTCTGACACCTTTATGTATCATGGCCCCTCTACGACCCTAAAGAGAGCAGCCCGGAAAGGCGAGCGCAGCTGAGGAAAACAAACTATAGGTATCGTTTGCTTGGATGGAAAGTACCTATCTTACAGAAAAGCATTAAAACCAGCTAACACACTGATACTTTTCGTCTCTTTTAAGAAGACACAAACCATACCCCAGGTATTTATTCAATACAGTGGCTAAATTAATGGAAAAAAAGCATCAACAAGTGTTGACATTTCCCAACATCACAGCAGTAATGACTTTATGAACTACTTTACTTCCAAAGTTGATACTATTAGAGATAAATTGTACCCTGCCAGCCATCAGCTACAGTAATCACATCAGACAGTGCACTATAATCCCCTGACGGACCAATTCGCACCTCATTCTCTCCTCTAAAGTAGAGGAAAGAGTTGTATAAACTTGTTAAATCATTCTTCTGTCTATTATTAATTCCTCATTGTTATTAGGATATGTCCCAAAAACCTTCAAATTGGCTGTTATTAAGCCTCTCATCAAAAAACCACAACTTGACCCCAAAGAACTAGTTAATTATAGACCGATCTCGAATCTCCCTTTTCTGTCCAAGATACTAGAAAAGGAAGTATCCTCACAATTATATTCCTTCTTAGAGAAAAATGGCATCTGTGAGGATTTCCAGTCAGGATTTAGACCGTATCATAGTTCTGACACTGCTCTCCTTAGAGTTACAAATGACCTGCTCTTATCATCTGATCGTGGTTGTATCTCTCTATTAGTGCTATTGGATCTTAGTGCTGCGTTCGACACTATTGACCACACTATTCTTTTGCATAGGCTAGAACACTTTGTTGGCATTAATGGAAGTGCATTAGCATGGTTTAAATCGTACTTATATGACCGCCATCAGTTCGTAGCAGTGAATGAAGATGTATCATATCGATCACAAGTGCAGTATGGAGTACCTCAAGGCTCAGTACTAGGGCCGTTACTCTTCACGCTCTACATGTTACCCTTGGGAAATATCATCAGGAAACACAGTGTTAGCTTTCACTGTTATGCTGATGATACTCAGCTCTATATTTCTTCGCGGCCCGGCGAAACATACCAATTTGAAAAACTTACGGAATGCATAGTCGATATAAAAAACTGCATGACGAGTAATTTCTTACTGCTAAATTATAGGACCTAAAAGCTCTGCATGTAATGACCTAGAACGCTGTCTAAGATTTGATGGCTGCTCTGTCAATTCTTCGTCATCAGTTAGGAACCTAGGTGTGCTATTTGATAGCAACCTTTCCTTAGAAAGCCACGTTTCTAGCATTTGTAAAACTGCATTTTTCCATCTCAAAATATATCTAAATTACGGCCTATGCTCTCAATGTCAAATGCAGAAATGTTAATCCATGCGTTTATGACCTCAAGGTTAGACTATTGTAATGCTCTATTGGGTGGTTGTTCTGCACGCTTAGTAAACAAACTCCAGCTGGTCCAAAATGCAGCAGCTAGAGTTCTTACTAGAACCAGGAAGTATGATCATATTAGCCCGGTCCTGTCAACAATGCACTGGCTCCCTATCAAACATCGTATAGATTTTAAAATCTTGCTTATTACTTATAAAGCCCTGAATGGTTTAGCACCTCAGTATTTGAACAAGCTTTTGTTACATTATAGTCCTCCACGTCCGCTGCGTTCTCAAAACTCTGGCAATTTGATAATACCTAGAATATCAAAGTCAACTGCGGGCGGCAGATCCTTCTCCTATTTAGCACCCAAACTCTGGAATAACCTACCTAACATTGTTCGGGAGGCAGACACACTTTTGCAGTTTAAATCTAGATTAAAGACCCATCTCTTTAACCTGGCTTACACATAACACACTAATACACTTCTAATATCCAAATCCGTTAAAGGATTTTTAGGCTGCATTAATTACGTAAACCGGAACCGGGAACACTTCCCATAACACCCGATGTACTTGCTACATTGTTAGAAGAATGGCATCTACGCTCATATTTGTCTGTTTCTCTCTTATTCCGAGGTCACCGTAGCCACCAGATCCAGTCTGTATCCAAGTCAGAGGGTCACTGCAGTCACCCGGATCCAGTACGTTTCCAGCCCAGATGGTTGATCAGCACCTAGAAAGGACCTCCACAGCCCTGAAAGACAGCGGACACCAAGACAAATAGAGCCCCAGAGACAGATCCCCTGTAAAGACCTTGTCTCAGATGACCACTGGGACAAGACCACAGGAAACAGATGATTCTTCTGCACTTTAGTTATCTGACTTTGCTGGAGCCTGGAATTGAACTGTTGGTTTCGTCTGGTCAGAGGAGAACTGGCCCCCCGACTGAGCCTTGTTTATCCCAAGGTTTTTTTTCCATTCTGTCACCGATGGAGTTCAATGAATTGATGAATTCAATGATGAACTGCCTTTAAATGTCATTTTGCATTATTGACACACTGTTTTCCTAATTAATGTTGTTCAGTTGCTTTGACGCAATCTTTTTTGTTTAAAGCGCTATATTAATAAAGGTGACTTGACTTGACTTGACATGATGAAGTGCAAACTGACGAGTGCACAAAAAAGATCCACAAGGAGCTCTATTCCTCCTGTCAGACGAACAGGAGAGGATAGAGAATAAGTCTGATAACATATCTGAAGACCATCCTATGCCTAATGCACCTAATAATGCAAATCCAAACTCAACCAATAGAAAGCAACCTGACTTCCCTTCAGTTGGCTTTTCAACCTTTGAACAAAAGTGATAATGATATCAACTCAACAGAACCAATGATAATCAAATATCGTAGAAACACAAATTATGATATTCAAGCTGATGAAGACATTAGTCAAAATGATGCATTATGGGAAACAGCCCAAAATAATGAGTGGAATAGATGGGCAGCCTTTACTGCTAAAGAAACAGGAAAAGAAAATTGTTGCTGTGCTCCAAATCGCTGTTAAACAAAGTGATAGCCATACCAAATCCATATGTGCCAAATTTGGGAGAAACTTTTGTCATTTAACAGATTTTACCAGACCATATTGTATTGCTGAGTGTCTAGGATTTTTGGGAAATCCTAAATTATTTTTTTAGACCACTCTGGGGATCTTGGTGTCAGTATTCAGACGTCAGCCAAAATATAAGAATTGAAAAACGGAAAGTAAAGATTCCAAAATGGTATAGCATAGATTATAAACAAGAATATGAGTGTTTCCATAAACCAAAGGAACACAAGATGTGGACAAATTTAAATGAAAATGTGCTCTTATTTGGTATATAGATAAGAAAAATTATTGGAAATCAGGAATTCCTTCTAGAGCTCCTGAACTTTTAGCACTCGGAACAACTAAAGGAAGTAAAATAGCACCTGAAGAATGTGAAAATCAAACTATTGCATTTCCTTCAATAGAAATTTATGAAGACCAATCATTAATTATAGCTGATTTCTTTTGGATCTGTGGAGGGGAGATATTATTGCATTCTTTACCAGTTGGATGGAAAGGTTTATGCGTAAGAGTACAATTACTTCAAGAAATTAACATGGCACAATGGGGAACAGAACAAAGCACAAACAAGGAAGACAACAGAATTAAAAGAAGATACGAGCCAGACCCCAATGTATATTTAGACACTATTGGACAACCAAGAGGAATTCCTAATGAATTCAAGGCAAGATATGAAGTAAAAGCAGGTTTCGAGTCAATATTTGTTTGGATCACACCAAGCAAAAATGCAGAGTGGATTAATTACATTTATTATAGTCAACAAAGATTCATTAATTATACTGAGGATGCGTTATCCTTATTAGGAGACCAAGTGCACGCAACAAGTAGAATCACATGACAAAACAGACAGGCTCTTAATTGGCTCTTGGCAGACAAGGGAGGAGTTTGTGTTATGTTTGGAGATCAATGTTGTACTTTTATCTGGGGGAGCTTTTAGTGAAGCTTTGACTAAAAAAAAAAAAAAAAAAAAATAAAAAAAAATTGAGAGCTGAAGTTACAGCAAATGCCGGAAGTGACAAACGAATTTGGGATTGGATTGATCTGAAATTTGGAGCATGGGGAGCATGGTTTGCTAAACTGGGAATGTTTTTAGGAGTTGCCATATTAGTAGGAGGATTATTATTTTGCTCTATATTACCTATATTAAGAACATTAATCATCAACGCTACTGTTAAGCAAATGGAAATGATAAAAGTCCCAAATAATCAACAAATGATCACAGAAAGGAACCTGGTTGAATACTATGAAGGATGGCTAAACAAACTAAACTTAAATGAACAAACTTTGGATGATACAGTAGGTGGCCAACCAGAGTGTGCTTTCTACCACCACGAGCGCCGCCGCTGCAGCGTCTGCAAAGTGCATTAGCAGCTTTTGACCACAAGCAAACGCATCAAAGCACATTTTCACAAATAGCCATCAGCTTTGCCTCGCTGGTGTGTTACATTTGACGGCTGCAGTCAGAGGAAAATGAAAGAAAAACACTGTAGTTAAAATATTTAATATTCACAGATGAAACTTTAGTAGCCTACTTAATAAGTTACGTTCGTTAACTTATAAAACAGAATAAAACATGCACATACTTTCTTATTCTTCACCTGTCCTTTATTTTGACAGATGACTACTTGGGGAAAAGATATCTGTCTGTACACTGATTAAAAATTGTTGCGTTTTATAAATTATTTCCATTATTTTAGTAAAACGTGAGGCACTGAATAATTTCGCTCCTATTATTTAGGCCAAACTAAAACAAGAAACAAATAAATTAAACCTGTACGATTTAGCTAAATCATTGAAACTAAAAAGATTGGACTGATTAATAAAATGTCCTCACGTTTAAACTCAAGTTCTCTCATTATAATCAACAAAGTGCACACGATGTAAAAAAGAGCTTCATTAATTGACAACTTCAGTGATTGTAAAGGGAGCCTTCTTTACTTGCTTTCATACAATTTAAGTAAAACTCAAAAAAAAAAAAAAAATGCTGCCGCATTTAAATGCGAGTGTATTCTACTCTGATGCTGAGTGCGACGCACAACTTTTTTTCTTATTTGTCTAGATATTTTTTAATCATTACAAATCTTTTTCGGATTTATTTTGTATCATTGCATCTAAAAATAATTAGCTTTGTAATGCATATGCAAAATGTGAAACTGCAATCTTATTCGCAGTCTATAGCATTTTATAATTATTTGTACAATAATTTCTAACTTAACCTGCTTTGTATCTTTATTATTTAATGTAAAAGAGATTTATTAAAACAATCAAAATCAATGAATTGGAGCGGCATCAGCTGTTAGATCATTTTAAAACTTCAAATAGCCTTTAATTTACAGGATATAACTACATCTGTCTCAGTTGTAGACTTGTGAAGATTTATTTTTAATGCGGATCCCATACTGTAACCTAAAAGAAATGTGCTCTTTAACTATTCATATTTAAGTGTTTGTGTGGAAAATTATTGATGCGCATGCATAACAGGGAAGCACCCTTGCGATCATTTTTTTTTTCCTTTCTTTTTTTTCCCCTTTTTTCCTGATAATGAAATAACTTAAAACTGGGGTGCCTTACATACATGAGAAATATATACAGAAAGCTTGAAATGTTTACTTTTAAACGAACCAATTCAAAATGAAAGCAAATACTCCCTTATTATGCGCATCCTGTGGAAATGAGTCAGCACCTTGAATTTGTCAGCCGACAAGAAAACATTAGTTTATTAATAAATAATTAAAATGTCTCCTTTTTCACAATTATTAGGCTACTTCTGCCTGTGCTTTGTGGCAAACTTAATGCATGTGCTTGAGCGCAGAATATATTAGCAAAGGCTCATTATGGATTAGACTGTGTAAATTTTATATAAACGTGCAATTAAATCTTACGTGGTGGGGGGGGGGGGGCAGACCTATTAAATACCCTCTAGACAAGTTTTTAAAGCATTTTATACACGTTTGTATAAATTCTGCTTTCAGAATGGTCCGTAATGCAGAGATGCCTTAACATTGATTTTTCCTCTAAATCACAAAAATGAAAATTGAAATGAAATAGGTATTTTAATGGTTTGAGAATGGTCAACCCTTCTCCATTCTGCAGATATTACAATGGTCACCAGGTTTTTAAATTCTTTTGAGCCAACTACCATGTCTTGTCTAACAGATATAGTCAACTATTTGAAGCCTACTACCTCTTATCTTGACATTGTTCCTACTCGTTTCTTTAAACAGATATTTGACCGTGTTGGGGCATGGATCCTATTAATTATCAACAAAAGCCTTCTCTCAGGCTCTGTTCCTGCTCTCTGTAAACATGCCATTCTATTGTCACATCTTAAACATTATGAGGGCATCCGTGGAAGGGCCCAGTTGGTTTACATTTTTTTCTTACTGACAGGACCTTTTCAGTTGGCATTGTAAGCTCTGGACCATCCATAGCTCCTCTTACCTGTGATGTTTCTCAAGGATTTGTCCTCAACTCTGTTTTCATTATATATTTTACCCCTAGGTTTGATTCTTAGAAGCCATGGAGTGTCTTTTCACTTGTATGCAGATGACACTCAAATTTATCTGCCTTTTAATTACACTGACAAGAAAGGCTTTAGAAACCTTGCTTGTTTGTTTAAATGACATAAGATCCTGGATGTCCTAAAATTTTCTACACCTTAACAGGAGTCCGCAAATGTCAACATATTACTCCTATTTTAATGCCTCTAAATTGGTTGCCGGTATGTCATAGAGTTGATGTTTGTTTTTTCATCTCTAAATGGTCTTGCACCCTCGTACCTATCTGAATTTTTAAATCTGAACACATCAGTCAGGTGTCTACGGTCTGCAAACATTACTCTCTAGCATAGCCTTGAACATGACTGAAGTCAAGAGGGGATCATGCCTTTGCCGTTGTTGGACCTAGGCTCTGGAACAGTCTTCCTTTTTATCTGAGATCCCTGTACTCTGTACATTAGTTTAAATCGAAGTTAAAGTCTTATCTTCTGGCCCGAGCTTTCAGCAATTCTCAATTATGTTTTATTTTCATTATGTCTTATTGCTTTCTTTCTTTTTTATCTGTATCTTAGTTTTATACTCTGTAAAGCACAGTGGTCAAATCCTTTTGTGTTTATTTGTGTTATATAAATAAATGAAATTAATGAATTCATCAAAAAGTAAATAACTGATTTTCATGAAGACAAATAGAGGTTGAGAAAAGCACAGACACACAATAGTCACTCAGCATTACTCACACACACACTGATCGTACTGTCTATATGCGTCACCGACAGAGGATACACAGAGGTAATTTCTACAACAGAGGTTTATTTGCAGGTAGTACATGAAACAAGCAATGTCAACAGGTAAGTCACTGAGTTCAGAGATTTGGATCAAACTTAACTTATATGGTAACAGTCTTATTGTCTTGCAGGTGCGGGCTGATACAACAGGGAACCACAAAGTCAGACAAAGATGGAAGACAGGACAGTCCACGGATAAGTATTTCTGGAGTATTAAGGAGTCAGGTAATGCTAGGTACACACCATAAGATAATCGGGTGGATTTTGGGCTGATTTCTCCCCTTCTGACAATCCTAGGTAATGTCTGTTTATCTTGGTGGCTCTAAAGATTATCAACAGATTTTCCTGTGGTGTGAGGTGTGTTAAAAGTGACTGAATCTGCTCGGAAGAACATCGGAGGCACCTCGATCATGAATCATAAATATTCAACGTTTAATACTTACGATTAGAAATCCTGTGGTGTGCTGTCTTTGTCAAACTGCAGCACACCACACACTATAGGAGCAAAATGGTTAAATCTAGGATTTTTTGTCCTTATCTTAGTGGTTTCTCACATTTTAAAAATCTTTTAGCGTGTACCCAGCATAAGTGATCACAGGGTAGTGATCGATGAGATCAGATGCTGTGCTGTGGTAGAGTGAAGGCTTATATGGGGTGCAGTGATGAGCGATGTAGGTGTGGATGATTATAATTTTGTTGATTGGGAACGAGTGGGTAGAGCTGAGAGGTCTGGTGCTGAGGTGACTGAATCCGTGACAATATGAGCATTTATTACACACAATATTTCTGATATGTTATTTCAGTGTCAGAAGTTCAGGTGCAGCAATAATATAACAAAGAGAAAAGAAGAGACTCTTTTACATCTCAGTCACTGATTTATCATGTTGCTTAAAGAACTATGGACAGAATCTTCTTACAATCTGTTCTGATTCATCAACACATTTTCACTGATGATTTATAATCTATCCAAAACCCAGCATAGAGCGGCTGAGTGAATGTGGTCTGGACTGTGTGGATGAGGCTCATTGTGTCAGAGACACTGTAGAAGGACAGAGTTCCTGCACTGTGATCCACATACACTCCTATTCTACTGCTGATGGACTTCACAGGGAGAACAGTCTGTATGTTATTGTGTCTGAATGAGTATCTGGAGGGAGAGCAGAACAAACTCCAGGACTGATCATTATATCCAAACCAACACTCATCACCTCCCTTCCTGCTGATGCTCTTATATGACACTGATATACACACACCGTGATTCCCACTCCACTCAGTCTCCCAGTAACAGCGTCCCCACACACTCTCTCTACACAACACTTGAGACCACTGATCAAATCTGTCTGGATGATCAGGATACCCCTGATCTGTGCCAGTGTTTCTAATCGCACTGTTCCTTTCAGACAGACGGAGCCATTTATTCACTGTGTTCAGATCCAGAGTGAGCTGATGGGAATCTGATGGAGATAAACACAAAAAAAAAAAACCAAAAAAAAAAAAACATCAGAATTAGGAATTATGAATCTGTTAGATATTTTCATGTAGAGAACTCTTCATGTTCAATGTACAGCATAATCATCATTTACATCATCAATTATAAAACTCTTCTTTCTCCGTCTACAGGAAGAACATGAACACACTCACACTTGTTTTCTTACTGACTTACATTGTAGGAAGTCCTTCCTGGTTCTGGGAACAATGTTGGTGAATGTGACTGTGGAAATCAACAGACATGAACAGTGTGATTCTCATGATCCTGCATCCATTCCTAAGACATTTCTAACATGATGTTCTCCATGATAAGAGATGATGATGGACTGGTTTCTGAGAGCAGATGAATCTCCAGCACTTTACCTCTGTCTGAGATCTTCTTCAGCTCCTCTTTGCAGAAATCCTCCAGTTTGTCTCTCAGCTGACAGACAGTTTCTCTTAGGCCATCAAAAGAGAAGAGAGAAATAAAGGGATCTTCATTTACGTCTGTAGATTCAGGAGGTGCTGAGAGAGACTGGAAACTCTAAAAAAAAAAAAAAAAAAAAAAAAAAAAACCACATCAAAACTCATCAGCTCCACACTGGGGAAGTCGTGGCCTATTGGTTAGAGAGTTTGACTCCTAACCCTAAGGTTGTGGGTTCGAGTCTTGGGCTGGCAATACCACGACTGAGGTGCCCTTGAGCAAGGCACCGAACCCCCAACTGCTCCCCGGGCACCGCTGCATAAATAGCTGCCCACTGCTCCGGGTGTGTGTTCACGTTGTGTGTGTGTTCACTGCTGTGTGTGTGCACTTTGGATGGGTTAAATGCAGAGCACAAATTCTGAGTATGGGTAACCATACTTGGCTGTATGTCACGTCACTTCACTTCATCCAGTAACCTGCACTGATATCATGTGGACTTGACTTATCTTTAGTAACACACCTCAGTCCAGCATTTTCACAGCATCAGCTTCATTCTTCTCATATTTATTATATCACAGTAGAGCTACAGATTCTAGTATTTGCTACTTACACTATATGTGGACTTTCTAGGAAATAGTTTGGATGCTAAAACATCTGCTAAGAATATAAAAGTCCATCTAACAGCTCAAGCACATCAAAGGATTCACATTGTAGGGCTGAGTAGACTTGCTCAGGAAAAGCAGCTGTATAATAAGATTGACCATTATTTATATCTTTAGAGTGGTTAGATACACTGAAACTTCACAAGGACCATTAAGACACGGTAAGGTTTTGTTTGGTTTCAATATGCTGAAGAATTGCTCAGACACTCTAGGATTTTGCTATTATGCAAGTGCAGAATTTAATGCAAAATCAAGCAACAGAAGCTGTTGATTCCTGCATATTCTGTTTCTTTTTGCTTGCAAATAAAGAGAAGACTACTGCTATTTGTAACTAATCCATCTGACCACCAGAGGAAGCCCTCACCAGAATACTGATCTTGCGCACTTCTTCACCAGCAGCAGCAGGCTTCTTCTTTGTTAAAAAGAAGGACGGGGGTCTTCGTCCTTTTATAAACTATCGTGACCTCAACAACGTCACAGTCAAGTACAGGGTTCCATTGCCTTTAGTCTCATCAGCCTTAGAACAGCTACATGAGGCTCAGATCTACACTAATCTTGACCTGAGAAGTGCTTATTATCTTATCCAAATCCGAGAAGATGAAGAGTGTAAAACCGGCTTCCTCACCGCCAGGGCGCACCATGAGTACTTAGTCATGCCGTTTGGGCTCAAACTCACCAGCTGTTGTTCAGGCTTTCATTAATGAGATTTTCCGTGACCTACTGAACAAATGTGTGATGGCTTATATTGATGATGTTTTGATTTATTCCAAGGACATGGATCAACATATCAATAATGTCAAGACAGTCCTCTCTCGTCTTCAGCAACATCAACTTTATGTCAAACTAGAAAAATGTGAGTTTCATACCCACAAAACCATTTTTCTGGGCTACATAATTACCCTTTTTAGTGGAGGTTGATGCCTCTGATTGTGGAATAGGAGCTGTTCTCTCACAACGTCACGGTAACCCCTGGTAAACTCCATCCCTGTGCCTTTTTCTCATGTAAATTAAGCAATGCTGAGAAAACTATGATGTAGGCAACAATGAACTACTCTCCATGAAGGAAGCTTTTGATAAATGATGCCACTACCTAGAAGGATCCATTCATCCTTTAAGTTATAACTGATCACAAGAACCTGGAATGTATCAAACAGTAAAGCAGTTGCTCTATCACGCCGACATGGCCCTCAACATAACAACCATCCAGTAGAACCCATTTTGGCCCCATCTATCATCATAGCACAGATGAGTTGGGACATCATGGAAGAGATCCAACGTGCTTAACAGAATGAACCCGCACCACCAGGATGCCCTCCTGATAAACAGTACATATCTCACGCTCATACGTCATAGAACCAAGCAGTGGGTTCACACTTCCTTAAGCTCTGGGCATCCTGGTTTCCACAGAACAATTAGTCTGGTCCGTAACTCTTTCTGGTGGCCCAGTCTTAATGATGTTTCTACTTTTGTCAAAGCTTGTTCTGTTTCTGCTCAGTCTAAGACACCCAGGGAACTTCCAACAGGCTTACTCCATGCACTACCTGTTCTACACAGACCTTGGTGCCAATTGTCCATCGATTTCATCACACACCTGCCCAACTCTAATGGATATACCACTATCATGGTAATCATAGATTGATTCTCTAATTCTTATAGACTCATACCATTGAAAGGTTTGCCTACAGCCATGGAGGTGGCCAGGAACTGTTTCACCAAGTTTTTAGAATTTATGGACTACCAGAGGATATTGTATCTGACATGGGGCCTCAATTCACATCTAGAGTTTGGCAAGCTTTCTGTAAACATCTAGACATTAATGTGAGTCTTACATCAGGATATCAACAAGAGTCTAATGGACAAGTAGAGAGACTCAATCAAGAAATTGGCAGATATCTCAGGTCTTATTGTAGCAGAGAGCAGCAAAAGTGGAGTGACTTCCTCCAATGGACAGACTCCCTCATTCATTCATCTACTGGGCTTACTCCTTTCCAGTGTGTCCTAGGCTACCAGCCCCCTCTGCTCCCTTGGTCTGGTGAACCCTCCATGGTGCCTTTGGTGGATGACTGGATTAAGCACAGCGAACAAGTGTGGGACAGCACTCACGTGAGACTAGAGAGCTCCATTCAAGCGGATCTGCTGGGCTTGAAGAGTCTGGTTGTCTACCCATGACCTCAAACTATGACTACACTCAAAAAAATAGCTTGTTGGTCTAACTTAATAAAATTATGATGCATATTTCCACACATTTAAACTCATTTATTTGAACTTAAATTAAGTTATGTACTGATAAGTAAAATTCATGATAATTTAATGAGATCACACCAATTTCATTTGACATATTCTGTGAATGTTCCCTGAACATAATCCAACCAGTGTTGTTGCTGTTCAGACTGGTGCCTTCATGCAGAGTTGCGTGAGTTTTCTGCATTTTTATCAAAATGGAAAGGCCTGTTAGAGTTTAATGTTTTTAATGTTTAGTAATTTTGAACATTTAAAGAGTTCAAACAACATAAAATTTTAAAAGTTTTTTTTTTTTTGGTTACCACTGTGGTGAAGAGTGGAGCTTGTGCTTAGGTTGTCAATACCTGTCATACACGCACGTAAATGTTCTATGATCGTTTGATTGTGAAGGGTAGAAATGCTGACAATATGGACTGTGTAAATCACGTACTGGCCCTCAAACTGATTTATTTTATTTATTCTTATGAGAATATAACAACCAACATAACACTTGTTCACATGCTAAGTACAACTTTTGTAACATGCAAATAATGATCAAGTAAAAAAGTTCTCATGACATTAACACAGTTACAGCTCATGTAGCCTATAGCCTAACCACAAACTCTATACTTCACCATAATGTTAACCTCAAAAATCAACATAAACATAAACTCTTTGAAATGTCAAAAATAACTTAACAACAAACTCTAATAATCTTTCCCTTTACCAAAAACACATTAAACAGCACTTAATTTCAACATTTATGCTCCTGGTCTATCCCTATGCAAAGAATGCTGGGAACTAGAAATCCACTGCCCAGTTTCAGTTAATGCAATGTAAATGATTCATTTAGGCCCAAGTTAACTTCAATAAGTTAAGTTAACATTTTACAAATGTAATTTCATTTAATATAATAAAATTGAGTGCAAATGACAACTGAATAAAAAACTAAAGATTTACGTTAAGCCTCTTATTAAGAAACCACAACTAGATCCTAGTGAACGTCTCTAGGTTACGTATGTAACCCTAGTTCCTCGAGGGAACGAGACGATGCGTCGAAACGCTTTGGGGAATGCGCTTAGCGTGAGTGACTCTGAATATCGTGTGTAATCTGTCTCATGGAAGAGTGTGACGTCACGGGCGGGGTGACGTAAGCGACCAGGAAGCTATAAAGGCACATGCCGCACAGCTGGCATCAGCTTCGAGTACCAGCAAGTGCCGGCAGGGGTGCCAGGGCTATGGCTCCGAGATGCAGCGTCTCGTTCCCTCAAGGAACTAGGGTTACATACGTAACCTAGAGACGTTCCTCTTCAGGAACTCGAGCTGCGTCGAAACGCTTTGGGGGAACGAGTACCAACGCTGCCAGACTACCAAACCCCTGCCTAGTGTGTATCCGAAGAGCACAGCTTAGGACGAGAGGACAGAAGTGCCTGGAGTAACTAGCATGTCTAAGCCATAAATCTTGCAACTGTAGAGGGCGTGGACCACCCCACAGCGTTGCAGATGTCCAGCATGGATACACCTGCTAAGAAGGCCTTGGATGCCGCCATACCCCGTGTGGAGTGAGCCTTGGCTCCCAACAACAGGAGAGGACCAGAGGACTCATAGGATACGTTGATAGCCTCGACTATCCAACGACTAAGAGTCTGCTTAGATGCAGGAGAACCCCTCTTGGGGGGACCATAGCATACTAGCAATTGGTCTGTTTTTCTCCACAGGGCAGCTCTGTGGACGTATGTGTACAGCGCTCGAGCTGGATACATACAATTAGCTTCTTCTGGTCTGACTCCCGGAAGGGAGGAGGGCAGAAGGCCTGCAGTACTGTTGGTTGTGGTGTGACAGAGGGAACTTAGGAACACAACCCGCTCGAGGGTATAGAAGTGCTTTGGCCATGCCGGGCGCAAAGTGAAATGAGTAGGGGCCACTGAGAGGGCCTGAAGATCTCCGACTCTCCTCAGAGAGGTAATAGCCAACAGGTCAGATGTCTATCTGATATATCTTGGATCAGCTCGAATGGAGCTTTACAGAGCCTCCAACACCACAACCAAGTCCCAGGGGGGACACGGGACCGTACTGGAGGCCTCAGCCTCAGCGCACCGTGGAGGAAATGTATCAGTAAGGGGTGTCTTCCCACTGATTGTCCACCGAGAGGGACATGGTAGGCCGCAATGACCGCCACGTAAACCTTTAAGGTGGAGTGGGTCAACCCTGCAGAGAACCTGGCTTGTAGAAACTCCAGAACTGTACCAACTGGGCAGTTAGCCGGGTCAAGCTGGCATGCTCTGCACCATGAGGTGAAGAGTTTCCACCTCAGGGTGTACAGTTTCCTCGTTGAGGGAGCTCTGGATTGGAGGAGGGTCTCAACAACCTCGGTTGAGAGACCGGATGCTATGAGCTGTGCCCCCTCTGGGGCCACACCCACAGTTTCCACAACTCCAGGTGAGGGTGAATTATCGTGCCCTGCGCCTGTGAGTGTAGGTCTGTCCTGATCGGTATCTCCTGTGGAGAGCCGTCGAGGAGCGAGACCAGATCTGAGAACCATACTCGGCCCGGCCAGAATGGGGCTACTAATAACAGCCGAACCCCATCCCAGCGTACTCTCGCCAGAACTCCCGGGAGCAGAGCGATAGGGGAAAGGTGTACAGACGAAGCCTCAGCCAGGTCTGTACCATAGCGTCCAGTCCAAGAGGAGCTGGATGAACTAGAGAGAACCAGAGGGGACATTGCGATGTCTTGAGTCGCAAAGAGGTCCAATAACTCTCCATATCTGCTTCACCACCTCAGGGTGAAGCCTCCATTCCCCGGGCCTCGGCCCCTGTCTCGACAGTATGTCTGCTCCAACATTCAACCTCCCAGGAAAATATACTGCTCTGAGCTAGAGGAGTTTATCCTGGGACCACAGAAGGATCTGGTGTGCCAGCTTGTACAAGGGGCACAAACACAGACCTCCCTGCTGGTTGATATAAGAGACCACCGCTGTGTTGACGGTGCGCACCAACACATGGTGACCTCTCAGGTCTGGGAGGAATATTTTAATGCTTGATGCACAGCTAGCATCTCTAGACAACTGATATACCATGTAGAATGGCGACCGCTCCACAGACCGCGGGCAGGGTGGCCACTCATGACCGCACCCCAACCAGTGAGGGATGCATCCGTCGCTAGTGTTACACGGTGACCAGGAGCTCCCAGCACCGGGCCCTGATTCAAGAACCAAGGTTTCTTCCACATGTCTAAGGGGCACGGAGGCAGCGCCGCGTGACCTTGATAGTTAGAAGTGGATTGCCCCTCGGGGAAAATCCCTTGGTCTTGAGCCACCACTGTAGGGGTTTCATGTACAGCAGGCCAAGAGGTATCACGTTGGACGCAGCTGCCATCGGACCCAACAATCTCTGAAATTGTTTGACAGTGAGTGACTGGCCTTCTTTGACTCTCTTGACTGAGATGAGGATCGACTCGATACGAGCAGGGGACAATCGTGCCTGCATCGCGGTCGAATCCCATACTACGCCTAGATAGGTGGTTCTCTGAACTGGAGAAAGTACACTCTTCTTGGTGTTCAGTCTCAAACCCAGCTCCCCAATGTGGAAGAAACTGAGAGCAGCGCTCACTGGGAACCGCTGCGCCCTGGAGCTCTGGCAGGGTTGGCAGATTGATTTCCTGAGGGCACTGAGGAGAGATGGGCACCGTGTAATGCGTGTAAACACCACTCTACCCCAGTAGGGGCCGTCCTCTGCAGTCGTGACCGATGTGTCAGGACTTCATAGCCGAGAACCTCCCAGCCTGAAGCACGGCCCTCAGATCTGGCTTAGGCTGGGAAACCCTGGCCCAGAGCGTTGCTTCAGCCACCGGTCCCGACGCGGGGGAGCGCGGGCGGCAACACTCTGATTCTGCGCCTCCCTACATGAGGAGACGGTACACTGAGAGGGCTGCTCCCGCCCAGCAGCCCCTCCAGCATATATATCTTCTCAAAGTGAGATAAATGTCATTATATTCCTCAGAATTTAATGCAGTCACACAATCAGACAAGTATACACGGTCTGGATTGTGATACAATTCATATCGAAAGTGATATATCGGACTTCTCATAGTCAGGTAAACACTGAATTTAATTCCTCAGAATTAAATGCAGCTAAACAACCAGACAAGTATACATGGTCTGGCGTGGTAAGATTCAGATCAAGAATCAAAAAATTATATATCTAACTTCTTTCAGTCAGATAAATGCCTCATTTAATTCCTCAATATTAAATGGAGCCAAACAAGCAGACGAGTAAACACGGTCTGGCTTGTGATAAAATTCATCTAACTTCTAATAGTCAGATAAATACTGAATTTAATTCCTCAGAATTAAATGCAGCTAACCAATCAGACTAGTAAACACGGTCTGGTTTGGTAAGATTCACATCAAAACTGAAAGTGATGTCATACACGCGTTGCCTCGGCAGCACGCGAGCCGCTTAGTCACACAAACAATATTAATCTCTTCGGAGATAAATAGCTGCAGCTGCGAGTTCACGGTCAGAGGGGGAAGGAACCGCAGCGCGGGCTTCCGAGCCTCGAGAATGAACTCTAGATCTAGGGAACACGTGTGAGATAGGAAAAGCCGTCTCCAGCCCGTCCCCAGATATGCGAGAAGCACAGTCAGCCCCCTTATTTTTCCTGCGAGCTGCGCTCCTCATTAATGCTGCTCATTATAATGTTTAGGCATAATATTCTTGTGAAACTGATGCTTGTGCAACTGATGTCTGTGCAACTGAGGTTTATGCAGCTGATGTTTGTGTAACTGCGAGCTCATCGACGCCCTCCGTGTCAATCTCCTCGGAGAAAGAAAGGCGGTGCGTCGCGGCCGTTACTCGGGTGGAAGGACCGCAGCTCGGGATTTCGAACCCAGAGATCAGGCAGATCTGGCGGGTGAGGTAGGAGATAGGGAAGCGCCCATCTCCATTCCCTCCAGCAGATCTATCTGCGAACCCAGCGAATGCGGGCGCCGCTCTGCCTCGGCGAAAGCGGGACCAACACCGCGAGGAACGCTGGTGAAGACCCCCTCTCGAGGAAAGCCCTCCGGGATCGAAGCGTCCGCACTGGCCGTACACAGTGCAGGCAGACGGCTCCCTCAAGAGCTGAATCAGCGTGCTTCGATCCCAGGCAGCTCGCGCACAGACTGTGTGTATCCCCACTCGTGATGTAGCGAGGGCAGGGAGGAACACACAATCTGAAACGCTGATCTGAATTCGCCTTTCAGATGTCTCATCTTAGCTTTGCTCTTTGACTATTGCTTACTCTTTGAGGAGCTAATAGTGACAAACAACAATAAATAAGACTGACAAGACAGAATGACATGCACACACAGAGCGCTTGCTGAAAGACGCGAAGCTGATGCCAGCTGTGTGGCATGTGCCTTTATAGCTTCCTGGTCGCTTACGTCACCCCGCCCGTGACGTCACACTCTTCCATGAGACAGATTACACACGATATTCAGAGTTGCTCACGCTAAGTGCGTTCCCCAAAGCGTTTCGACGCAGCTCGAGTTCCTGAAGAGGAACTGGCAAATTACAGACTCATTTCAAATCTTCCATTTATGTCTAAAATTTTAGAAAAAGTTGTGTCTGCTCAATTGTGATCCTACCTGCAAAAAATTATCTCTATGAAGAATGTCGGGTTTCATGTCGGGTTTCAAGCCCCATCATAGCACAGAAACTGCACTTATTAAAATTACAAATGACTTGCTTCTTGCGTCAGACCAAGGCTGCATCTCATTGCTAGTTTTACTTGATCTTATTGCTGCGTTCGACACCATAGATCACGACATACTCATAGATAGATTACAAAACTATACAGGTATCCAAGGGCAGGCTTTAAGATGGTTTAGATCTTACCTGTCCGATCGCTACCACTCTGTTTATTTAAATGGGGAGTCATCTCATTTATCACCAGAAAAATATGGAGTGCCACAAGGATCTGTCCTAGGTCCTCTGCTATTTTCAATATACATGTTGCCCCTTGGTAATATCATTAGAAAATACGGGATTAGTTTCCACTGTTATGCTGATGATACTCAGCTATATATCTCAACAAGACCAGGTGAAACTTCTAAATTATCTAAGCTAACAGAGTGTGTAAAAAATGTAAAAGATTGGATGACCAATAATTTTCTCCTATTAAATTCAGATAAGACAGAGATATTACTTATTGGACCAAAAAACATTACACAGAATCTTGTAGATTACAATTTGCAATTAGACGGATGTACTGTTACTTCCTCTACTGTAAAAAATCTGGGTGTTATATTAGACAGTAACTTGTCTTTTGAAAATCATATTTCCCATGTTACAAAAACAGCATTCTTCCATCTTAGAAACATTGCCAAGCTACGAAACATGTTACCTGTTCCTGATGTAGAAAAGCTAGTTCATGCATTCATGACCCCTAGACTGGACTATTGTAATGTACTGCTAGGTGGTTGTCCTGCATCCTCAATAAACAAGCTACAGGTAGTCCAAAATGCAGCGGCTAGAGTCCTTACCAGGTCAAGAAAATATGATTATATAACCCCAATTTTACAGCAGTCTCTGCACTGGCTACCTATTAAGTTCCGTATCAGTTACAAAATATTATTACTTACTTATAAGGCCCTAAATGGCTTAGCTCCTGCGTACCTAACTAGTCTTCTACCACGCTACAACCCATCACGCTCCCTAACGTCACAAAACGCTGGACTTTTGATAGTACCTAGGATAGCACAGTCCACTAAAGGAGGTAGAGCTTTTTCACATTTGGCTCCCAAACTCTGGAATAGCCTTCCTGATAATGTTCGGGGCTCAGACACACTTCCTCTGTTTAAAACTAGATTAAAAACACACCTTTTTGGCCAAGCATTCAAATAATGCATCTCATAATTTTGGACTGCAGTTATATCTGATCAAATGCGCATTATTATTCTTTAGCTTGGGTTAAACTAATTAATTTTACTTGGTTGGAACAGCAGCTACGCTAATTATGTCTCTATTTGTTTCTCTGTTTTGCCATGGGATTTATATCCCGTGGTTACTAGGATTTACACAAGCTCCAGTCTGGATCCAGAACACCTGAGAAGAGATGGATGCCAACCCCTCAGAGGATCTCAGATGATGTTAACCCAGAGACAACATACAGAACTACCACATTTTGCTATAAGTTTGATTGCATAATTGCTGTTAATAGTGTTAATCTTCTGTTTGATTACGTCTTTAAATGATTTTTCCGTATGTACATAAACTGGCAGTCATCACTGATAAGCTACTACTAAATATTGTAGAAACTTAATTTTCTGTAAAGTTGCTTTGCAATGATTTGTATCGTAAAAAGCGCTATACAAATAAACTTGAATTGAACTTGAATTTAATGTTGTTTTAACTTTTTTTAAGTAAACTGAGCAAGCAACTAAAATCTTGCAGTTGCTTGCAGGTGTGCCTTGCAGGAAGCTCACATCAAGGTATGATGGTCAAATTAAAATACTTGAGCAAATAAACCCAATGACTTACTGATTAGAGCTTCCTGTTAATTATAGCATATCTCCCTTATTTCATGTATCGCTTCTGAAAACTGGTCCACACGGCACCTGACCCGGGAACCTTAGATCCCGAACCTCACCATCACTAGAGATTGATGGTATATCAGCCTATGCGGTCAATGAAATCCTGGACTCATGCCGCCGAGGGGGTCATATGCAATACTTATTGGACTGGGAGGGTTATGGTCCAGAGGAAAGATCTTGGGTAGCCTCCAAAGACATACTGGTCCCATCGCTGATCCTGGAGTTCCAACAATGGCACCCCAACCGGCCTGCTCCACGTCCCAGAGGAAGATTGTATGCCATTGTATGTTTTCTCTCTGCTATCATGCTAAGACCATTGTGCCTGCTAACTTTGACTGCCTTTTGGATTATCGTTACTGCCTTGTTTGCTCATTTGGACTGATTAAATTCATGTATGGACCCTGCCTGTTTTAACGTCTAAGAACCAGTGCTGTGATTTTGCATTTGTTTGCTGAGCCTTAGTAAACTTCTTGCATATGGATCGCTCTCTGTCTTCATGTCAGCTTCATCACACTACAAGATCCATCTTTTTTTTTTCCTTGCTGCAACCTCACTGTGACAGAAACTTCTCTCACAGGGGGATTGCTACCTCGAGAAGCACACACAGGACTTCCTGGACCTCTACCATCTTGTCTGTTATGATGATGACCGCCTGTGTGTGTTTTTTTCGGGCAGGTCTCAATGTGGAAACAAGAGAATTGCCAAAATGGTGCTACGCTGATTTGGAGAGACACAGAGGAGAGGAATTGTTGAATAAAGTCGTTATTTTTGTTTTCTTCGTGTATAAAAAGTATTCTCGTCACTTCATAACGTTATGGTTGAATCACTGATGGCAGATGGACTATTCTGAAGTTGCTTTTCATACTTTCCTGGACCTTGACACTGTTATTTATTTGGCAGTCTATGGGACATTCTCAAGCCTCCCGATTTTCATCCAAAATATCTTCAATTGTGTTCCAAAGCTTTTACGGGTTGGGAACGACATGGGGGTAAGTGAATAATAACAAAATTTTCATTTTGGGATGGAGCATCCCTTTAATGTTTGGGGTTTCCAAGGTAAAATTCATCAATATGTTGCAGGCAAATAAAATTAAAAAACAATAAATAAAATACAATACAGGCCCAAGTCCGCTCTGACCCTGTTCTTCTAGATCTGTGTTACCTGCAGGAATTGGATGTGATGCTGTGTGTGTGAAAGCTGCTCCAGCTCAGCGTCTCTCCTCCTCAGATCATTGATCTCCTGCTCCAGTCGCTCCAGTCGTCCTTCAGCTCGACTCACAGCAGTCTTTTCCTGATTTCTGATCAGTCGTATCAGCTCAGAGCGCCGTCTCTCAATGGAGCGGATGAGCTCAGTAAAGATCCTCTCACTGTCCTCCACTGCTGCCTGTGCAGAGCGCTGTTAGGACACACAGTGATTCAGCTTCAGTGAGTCTGAACAGAGACTGAGACAAACTTCTCTTCTTCTCCAGAATCACCTTATGAGACTCCACAGTCTCTCTCAGCTGCTGGAGATCTTTCTCTCTCTGCTGGATTCTCTGCTGGAGCGTTTTCTGCGTCTCCTTCAGCTGCTTCTGCAGGACAAACAGATGATAGTGAATCTCACAGAAAACTACTGACTCTAAATCATCATGTGAACAGATGAATCCAGTAAAAGAAAAAAGAACTGATAACTATTGGCTGTAGGTTAAAACTCCAGAAGAGACGATTGAACATTTAGCATCATTGTACATGAATTAACATGAAGATTAATGTCTGTTTCACACTACAATCATAAGTATAATAAAAAGAAAAATGATACAGACGTAGCGCTTCACACTGACAGTTCTGTGTTCTGTACAATTAAGCTGAGCCTCTACATAGAAAATAAATGAACTATTGGATCACTACACTGAGTATTAACTAGATCATCATGAAATCTAATTTACGTAAAGACAAGCATCACATTTACATCCAAAAAAAAGATGATTAATCTACACAGAACCAAAGCCAAACAAACTCCAAAGTGAAGCTATAAATGACTGAAATCATCTGGATTCAGAAAGTGTTTGTGTGTCTGTCAATGTGTTTTAACTTGCCCTATGCCTGACTAACTAAAATGGCGCCACGTGCACACGCTGCAGCTTCTTTCTCTCCTGTCAGAATGGTGTTTTTCGTGTTTTTTGTGTTTTGAATCACAGTGTTTTTGTATGTCTTCATCGTGTCCACCTGTCCCTAAGCGCACATACAGTCGTGAATTTCTGCTCAATGTAGGCAGAACCACATTTTTAGAGTTAAACTCTGTGCATGCCGAAGAGCTGCAGTATTTCGGACTGCTCCGGAGGCCTACACCATCACAGCCCACAGCGGAGGCGCTACAAGCGGCGTGAGAGGAAGCAAAAGATGGGTAAGCACAGAGGTATAAGGGCTAGGCTAACGGCTAACCCACACAAGCCAGCTATCCCCACCATCGTACTGGCTCTTTAGACAATAAACTGGACTACATCAGACTACTACGCTCAACTCAGAGGACTGTAAGAGACTGTTGTGTTTTTGTGTTCACAGAAACATGGCTCATCAACAGCGTTCCAGACTGCACTATTCAGCTCGATCAGCTAACATGCTATCAAGCGGACAGAGTTCTTGTCGAGGGAGGTAAGACCCGCGGTGGTGGGCTTTGTGTTTACATCAATGATGCATGGTGCCGCGCTGCTGTTTTGGTCTGCAAACACCGCCCCCCTTGGTAGAGTTTATGATTATTAAATGCCGGCCGTTCTGTCTACCGAGGGAATATACAGCCATACTGCTCGTTGCTGTATACATCCCTCCCAGCTCCAGCAACAGGAGCGAGACACTAAATAAATTGTACCAGCACATCAGTGAGTAGCAGAAAACCCACCCTGATGCTTTTCTCATCTTAGCTGGGGATTTCAACCACACAGACTTAAAGAGTGTGTTTCCAAAAATACACCAACACATTAACTTTGCAACACAAGGTAACAACACTCTTGACTTTGTTTACACCACCCAGAGAGGATCTTACAGGACCCTCCCCCACCTCAGTGCCTCAGACCACATCACTGTCACGCTAATGCCTGCATACAGACCGCTCGTTAAAGTTGCCAAACCAGTTCACAAACAGATACAAGTGTGGCCTGAAGGGTCTTCAGAGGCTCTTCAAGACTTTTATTACCACTAACTGGAATATGTTCAAAACAGCACCACTGCACAGAAGATTCCACCGGCGACCAGGTGATGACGCTGACCACGGACAGCGTGAGGAGATACTTCAGCAGGATCAATGCACACAAAGCTCTGGGTCCTGACAACATTCCTGGGCATGTACTGAGAGACTGTGCACAGATATTTTCAACATCTCACTAAGTCAGGCTGTTGTCTCCACATGCTTCAAAGCTACCACCATCATTCCAGTCCCAAAGAAGCCGCCTCCATACTTCTTCAATGACTACCATCCAGTTGCTCCTATTCTCATGAAGTGCTTTGAATGGCTAGTCATGCACCACATCAAGTCAGCCCTCCCCCCCTCCCTGGACCCCTTCCAGTTTGCATATCGGTCCAACCGCTCGACCACCATCCCCACTGCCCTCCACTCACACATCTGGACAAAAAAGACTCATATGTCAGAATGCTAGACTTCAGTTCAACATTCAACACAATCATCCCTCAACAGCTGTTACGACTAACTCAGAGCCATAACAAGAGACAGGAGACCATGCCACAAACAAACAGTAAAAAACATAAATTTATTGTGTATCTAACACAAGTTTAAACAACAAAACCCAAATATGGGGTGTGTGAATGTCAATATCAGTAATGCAGGGGAAATGCATGGATGTATGAGGTGTATGAGTGCAAGTTTTGAGTGTAACATAGAAGACATAAACTTAAACTCTAATGTGCATCTGTGAAGAATGCTGGCTTCCCGAGCGAGGCATGGACCTGAACAGGTCGACCAAGCAGCGTTCAAGCTTCTAGCCACCGGAACCGAGCAGGAAGAGAGAGAGAGCAATCCAGCAGCGAAGCTCCTATTTAAACGCCATTCTTTTCAGGTGACAGCAATTAAGTCTGAAATAGAGGAGGGGCAAGAGAACAAGCAAAGACAGGCCAAAGGCCATAACACCCCCCCCCCCCCCCCCCCCCCCAACAAGACAGGGACCCATAAGGGTACCCTCGAGCTACCAGTATCTCATGATACAAAATTTTTAGGGTAGGCATATCTTACCTAACACATTGGTGACCGGGACAATGCGTCTGCCACCACATTGTCCCACCCCTTGATATGCCGAATGTCTAAGGTGTAAGACTGGAGATGAAGAGCCCAGCGCATCTACCGTTGGTTAGGAGTCTGTAAAGTGCTAAGGAAAGTTAGTGGATTATGGTCGGAGAAAACTACCACTGGACCAGAGCCCAGATACACACTAAAATGCTGTAACGCCCAAATAAGCACAAGCGTTTCTTTTTCTATGACGGAGTAGTTTAACTGATGGCGATTAAATTTCTTAGAAAAGAAACATACAGGCTTGTTAACCCCCCATCATCCTTCTGCAGTAACACTGCACCAGCCCCAACCATGCTGGCATCCACCTCTAGATGAAATTCACGATCCCATCGAGGAGCCACTAGAACCGGAGCATTTGAGATTAGAGCTTTAACCCTCTTGAAGGACTGCTGGCATACCAGAGACCACACATACTTGGCTTTTCCTCTCAGAAGATCCGTTAACGGTAGAGAAATTCCTACAAAAACACCTATAGTAGCCCACCATACCGAGAAATCTCATAAGCTCCTTCTTTGTCGTTGGTGATGGAAAGTCATCAATTGCACACACTTTAGCACGCACCGGTCTCACCGAACCCTGACCTACAACACGACCACCCAAATAGACCACCGTGGCTTTATCAAATACACATTTTGCCAAATTCACTGTTAATCTAGCTTGAGCTAGACGCACAAACAAAGCTTTAATACACTCCAGATGCTGTTCCCAGCAATCCGCATATACCACCACGTCATTCAAATACACTGAACATCCTTCCAGGTCACGCACCACCAAGTTCATTAGGCACTGAAAAGTTGCCGGCGCATTTCTCAAACCAAAAGGCATGACATTATAAGAGTAATAAAAGACGCAATCTCCCTTGCCCTTTCTATCAGTGGCACCTGCCAGTAACCTTTAAGTAAATCCAGCTTAGTCACAAACTTTGCCCCTCCCACTTGATCAACACAATCCTCCATACGAGGTAAAGGGAAGGAGTCAGGCTTAGTGACCGCATTCACTTTACGAAAATCTGTACAAAACCGAGATGTATTGTCTGACTTTGGGACCAAGAGACAGGGTGACGCCCAACTAGAGTCAGAGGGAACTGCTATCTTATTATGAACCATGTACATAATCTCAGCCTCCAAGTTTTTACGCTTCTCTGGGTGAACACAATAAAATCTTTGCCTAATTGGCTTTGCCTCCTCCACATCTATATCATGCTCTAATAATGTTGTACATGATGGCGTATCTCCAAATAGTCAAGGAAAACTTCTTATCAGCTTAACCAACTGTGCCTACTGACAAGACTCTAGATGACCCAAAATGCTTTCCAATTGATCCAAAGCTTCCTTATTTTTCAGCCGACCAGACATCATAACCTCATCAGGCTCTGCTAAATCCTCCACCTCCCCTATAACTGAGGAAGATGACCTAGCCAAACAAACAGGATGAGTTTTGGACAACTTTAACTCCCCCCCACTCCCAAACGACTCACGCGAAACATAAGGCTTCAAAAGATTAACATGACAGAGCCGGGCCTTTGTCCTACGAGCTGGAGTAGAAACTAAATAGTTTTGGTCAGAGAGCTTCTTTAATACAGAAAATGGTCCCAAAAATTTTGCTTGCCATGGAGAAGTAATTATAGGCAAAAGAGCTAAAACCTGGTCACCTGGGAGAAACTCTCTGTGCTCAGTCTGACCATCATAATGTTTCTTCATCTTAGTTTGTGTCCTAGCCAAATTTTTCCTAGCCACCTCCTGGGACATATAGAGCCTATACCTGAACCCATTCACAAAGTCCAGTTGGTTAGTTGGTGGCTGAGCCTCCTTCCAGTTGTCCTGAAAAAGAGCCAGGGGACCCCGCACTTTATGACTAAAAATCAGATCATTAGGGCTAAAACCTGTACTTTCTTGGATTACCTCTCTAGCAGCCAGCAACATCCACGGTAAAGCCTCTTCCCAATCACCCTGCATCTGAACACACAATGAACGCAACATGGACTTAAGTGTTTGGTGAAACCTCTCCAAAACACCCTGGCTTTGAGCATGATAGGCCGATGAAAAATTATGAACTATGTTCAACTGTTTCAGCACTTGAGCAAATAATTTTGAACAAAAATTCGACCCTTGATCTGACTGAATGATCCGAGGAACCCCAAAAATAGAAATAAATTGGGACAATGGACGGACCACAGACTTAGCCGTTATACTGTGCAATGGGTAGGCTGCAGGATATCTAGTGCTTTGACTTATCACTGTCAATAAATACCTGGCACCTGATTTTGATGGAGGTAATGGCCCAACACAGTCAATAAGAAGATGTTCAAATGGTTGACTTATAGCTGGTATTGGACAAAGTGGCACAGGCTTCAAAACCTGGTTAGGCTTACTAGTCAACTGACATGTGTGACATGACTTAATGTATGCAGACACATCCTTTTTCAAGCAAGGCCAAAAAAATACAGCAAAACCCGGTCATATGTCTTCCGGATACCCATGTGTCCAGATTGATCATGAGAAATCTGCAAAACAATATCCCGATATGTTAAAGGAACAACCACTTGATAAATCGGATCAGCAACAAAACCCTCAAACTGCGGCATCCATTTTCTCATCAAGATATTATCATGCAAAAAATAACAACAAGAAAGATTTCTGACCTCGACAGGAGAACAAACCCCATTCACACAAGGCTTCAAAGTGCTGTCAGCTCTCTGCTCCTGCATCAGCTCATCATGGGAAACAGACCAGGGGACAACAGGCAACAGTAGATGAGGACTAGAGGCCACACCCTCAGAGTAATCATTATCCAGATGCTTTGAACGAGTTACTGCACAGGCACTGAACACATCAGGGAATTGTACCTCACTCTCATCAGGCTTACTACAAACCTGAGGAGTCAACATCACTTTGGCAGGTGGAGATACATCAGTCCAAACTTTATCACCGGCTATGTCATTACCCAGGATCATAGCAACGCCATCCACAGGCAATGCTGGTCGCACACCAACAGACACCTCCCCCTGGAAGAGATCACAGTACAGCATCAACCATAAAGGTGTCATTTGAAAATGGCAATGTTGCAGCTATAATAAATGAGTCAAACGCACCAGTGTCACGCAAAATTTTTATGCGCACTTGCTCTTTGCTTCCCATTAATGAAACAAATTCCTCCATAATATAAGGCAAATACGATTTCAACTCCAGATCGCCTTCTCCAGCGATTCCAGTTAACTCATTGACAGTGATAGATGCAGCACACATCACAGGATTAGTCCTAGGAAAAGCTTGCTTCGGACAAGACTTAAGAGCATAACAATCATTTTTCCAATGTCCTCACTTATGACAGTAATTACAAATTTTTTCTGAGTCCCCTGAAACACGACCCCTCTTATCTTCGAATGGCCTACTTGCCCTTGTTTCATAAGGGCCAACAACCCCTCTTGAAGTATGAATCAAGAAATAATCGTCAGCCAGTGCAGCAGCTTCCCTAACAGACTTAACTCCACGCTCACCAATATAAGTGGCAATGCACTCTGGTGCAGAGTTTTTAAACTGCTCCAAAATAATTAACTCACGCAGGCTTTCAAAAGAGTCAACCCCGGCCGCGGAGCACCAATAGTCAAAATGCACAGCCAAATCACGCATAAACTCTAGATGTGACTTGTCTCCACGTCTCAAACCTCGAAAACACAGTCGGTATGCTTCTGGGACAAGTTCATAAGCTTTTAGAACAGTAATTTTGACCACAGAGTATATACCACAATCAGTGCTGCTTAAAGCTGAAAAAGCCTGTTGTGCTTTTCCTGTTAACACACACTGTAACATTAACATACGCGTGGAGTCAGACCAACCTCGCGCGTCTGCTAAACACTCAAACAAGGAAAACAATGTCTCTGGGTCCTCCTCATTAAACCTGGGAACTAACCTCAAATCACTCAAGTCATCTTACTTCTTGCTGCTTACCTGCACCCCCATGGGGCGGTCCGCCCAGAGTGCCTCGCCCTCCAACTTAACATCTCTAATCAGGGCCAATTTTTTTCTCTCCAAATTTAACTTCTCTCGCTCCAAATCCTGTCACATACGTTCCATCGCCTGCTCCTTCTCCTGCTCAGCTTTAACACGTAACAAAAGCAATTCTTTCTGCTGTTCAAATGATAAACCAACTGGACTTACACTTTCCGACAGAGACACTTCAACCAAATTGTCAACATAAAACTGGCATTAAAACACTAATTTCCAACAATTTCACCTTCAAATTACTTTTAACACAATCTTTTGTTTTCCGGGCATCTCCTATATCAACCTTATAATATTCTGCAATCCTGATCAATTGTTTCTTAGTGCAAATATCTAATCTACATTCGACTGGTGATTCAATAAAATCTTCCACTACTTCATCTATGGCTAACAAATTCACAAAATAAAAGACAAAAAGCTTAAATGACAATTTATCAGTACACACAGGTTTTTAACCACAAACCAAGGATGGCGTTTCCCCGCTAACTACCTAGCCAAAAAGCTAACTTACTAAACCCTAGTCTTCGTGAGGCGTAGCGGTGAGTTTTTATGCAATTATAACCCAATGGTTCCGTAAAGGCAACCAGCAAGCTGGCAACCCTTCTGAAACCATGGAAATGCTCCCAAGCTGACCTAGGGAACAGGGAAATGGGAAGCTCTAGCCGCCATACCTCCACACTAAAACAATAATGCAGTGGACCCCCTATTGGGAAACGCTGCTACACCTACAAGGAAAAAACGCCAGTCCAAAACTTACAAGTGCACTTTGACAAATTGTCACTCACCTTCATAAGCCTCTAAAAACAGCAACACCCGCCCAAATACTCCCGCTCGAGTATATTATAACTAATCCAAACTAATCAAACAGGCACGTCTCCCAGAGCGCAACAACTAACCATATAAGGACAATGACGTCAAGGGAATTCCGCCTTAACCGCCAATCCTCAAGACGGACAGAAAACTCGCTCTCATGTGCCCCACAAGCACTCATAAACAAATTACTAAATCATATCACAACGCGCACTAAACTAAATCAAATAACTAACTTTGTTACGACTAACTCAGAGCCATAACAAGAGACAGGAGACCATGCCACAAACAAACGGTTCAAAACATAAATTTATTGTGTATCTAACACAAGTTTAAACAACAAAACCCAAATATGGGGTGTGTGAATGTCAATATCAGTAATGTAGGGCAAATGCATGGATGTATGAGGTGTATGAGCGCAAGTGTTGAGTGTAACATAGAAGACATAAACTTAAATAAACTCAAATGTGCATCTGTGAAGAATGCTGGCGTCCTGAGCGAGGCATGGAACAGGTCGACCGAGCAGCGTTCAAGCTTCTAGCCACCGGAACCGAGCAGGAAGAGAGAGAGCAATCCAGCAGCGAAGCTCCTATTTAAACACCGTTCTTCTCAGGTGACAGCAATTAAGTCTGAAATAGAGGAGGGGCAAGAGAACAAGCAAAGACAGGTCAAAGGCCGTAACACAGCTCATCCACAAACTGGTCCAGCTGGGGGTTAACACTTCGCTGTGCAACTGGTTGTTAGACTTTCTGACTGGTAGACCTCAGGCAGTACGGGTTGGCAGCAACACATCCAGCACCATCACACTGAACACTGGGGCCCCCCAAGGATATGTGCTGAGCCCTCTCCTCTTCACTCTGCTGACCCACGACTGCACGCCATCACACAACTCCAACCTTTTTAATTAGGTTGACACAACTGTGGTGGGTCTTATTAGCAACAGAGATAAGACAAACTACAGGAGCGAGGTGAGCCGCCTGGCCAGGTGGTGCAGTGACAACAATCTCTCTCTGAATGTGGAGAAGATGAAGGAGATTGTTGTTGACTTTAGGAGAGTGCACACTCAGCATGCTCCTCTGACATCAACGGTGCAACTGTGGAGAGGGTGAGCAGCACCAAGTTCTTGGGTGTGCACATCACAGAGGACCTCTCCTGGACTGACAACACCGCAACACTTGCCAAGAAAGCACAGCAGCGTCTCTACTTCCTCCGCAAACTGAGAAGAGCCATAGCCCTGGCCCTGATCATGTGCACCTTTTACAGAGGCACCATCAAGAGCATTCTGACGAGCTGCATCACTGTGTGGTATGTCGCCTGCAATGCTTCCTGCCGTAATACACTTCAACGCAGTAGTGAGAACAGCTGAGAAGATCGTTTGTGTCTCTCTGCCCTCCCTCCAGGACATTTATAGAACCCGTCTCACCCGCAAAGCCCTCTGCATTGCAGGTGATCCCACACACCCGACACACAGCTTCTTTAGTCTGCTGCCATCAGGGAGAAGACTGCAGAGTCTCCAGGCCAGGACCAGCAGACTGTAGAACAGCTTTATTCATGAGTCTGTCAGGAAGCTGAACTCCCTCCCGACCCCTATTTTGTCCCATACACCACTGAACTCTGACCTTCAGACCCCCTCCCCCAGCTCCCACATCCCCAGGTCCTTCCTACTCCCCCCTCCCACTAACAAACTGTCACCTGCACCAGTCACTTTGTGCAGCATTGGTCTGCTCACTACCTCATTCAGCAGTTAACTGACCTCTTTCAACTACCTCTTCTGTCAGTTTAAATAAAGAACTGCTCTCTGAGCTTTTTGTCACTTTAATCAGACTGAATTAGCTCTTTTGCACTCTTTTGCACTACAGTCATTATATCTGGACTGTTTGTTTACTTCACTGGTTTGCACTCTATCTGCCATGTGCCTTGTGCTGCTTACTTATCTTTTTTATATGACCTTATTTGTATATTTGTATAGTTGTATTTTATATTTATCTGCATCTATCTGTATTTTATGTTGTACTGCTAGTGTTATCTGTATGCACCAAGGATCTGAGAGTAACAAAATTTTAATTCTCTCTATGTATGTGCTGTACATGTGGAAGAATTGACAATAAAGCAGACTTTGACTTTTAGAGATGTATATTTTGTCAAGGAACGGGTGAATAGTTCACTCCATTTTTTTTATGTTGCTTAATCAAAGCCTAGTTTATGAAAGATTGTGTTGATAAAGGTTTATGCTGCATTTTCAGCAAACGAAAAAGAGTGAAACTCTTCTTGCAGCTGTTGTTCATTTCTGCTGCTGTGTGACGTGTGAAATAATCACAACAGCAGTCTATGTGAGCTAAACTGCGGATTATTAGGGACCAAGCACAGAAGGTGAGTAGGCACCTATTGTATTTGTTAGTGTTCTTCTTCTTCTTCTTCTTCCATTTTGGAAGTCTATGGCAGCCAATAGACAATTTAGCCAATTTAGCATACTGATAGAGGACAGTCTGAACATTAAACACACCAAATTTAGAGTCTCTAACTCAAACCCTCTAGAACCACAACTTGTCCAAATTTGCACTCACCTTTGTGCTAATAACTTTTGAACTGTAACGGCTAGAGACAACAATGATCTGAGGGTACCTGTGTAACAACTCTGGTTCTAACTGCCCCATTCTTGTTCCGAGCGGGACTCAAACCTGAGTCTCCAGCATGGGAGACAGGCTCTTTACAAGGATGCTAAAGACCGCAGTCTTGAGATCGGGGAGTGAGGTTTACCTGCACATCACTTACCATCTGGCCTCCGTTACACCTACACAGTTTCAGCACAGTGCCACCTACTGGTCCGGAGATATAAAAATATGGCTTTTTATGCTTATAATTTATAACAGTTTGGCAAAACATCACAAGACCTTTGCATTCAGAGCAGCATGCAGAGTCAAGTGGTACCCAATTTTCGTCCAATTTAAAAAAAAGAAAAATTTATTTTAAAAAAGCTATATTTTACAAATGCATTGGTGTATTTTTACAAAACTTTGTATGTGTCTTTGGCACCATGCCCTGAAAGTACTCAAAAAGATTCCTTGAGTCATGCCAGGAACATTGATACCAATTATGCCATAATTGGCCGAACTGACCTATTGGTCAAAAATATATAAACCATTAAATCATATTACTAATGATTGAAGCTTGAGGAAATCACCTTAACGTGTTTTTAATTACTCATTGCCGCATTCAGTCTGATCCTCCCTGCCATGCCTGCTCCTCATTCTGCCTCTGTTGTGTTTGCTCCTTAATTGCTTCTTGCAGCTATATTTTATCATTGTCATGACTTCGGTCTGATCAGCAGGTTGTTGTTGTGTTCACCATGTGCTCGTTGTCTTCGTGGTTCCCTCCCCATTGTTATCTTAATTACTACTTCAGCTGCTGTCACACCTGTGACTTGTTAATTCCTTAATTATTCCTCTTTTTAAGTTCCCCTCGTGTGTAGTCTTGTGTCCGACCGTTGTGGTGTTAATGTACTACACTCTGTGACCATCATCTAGTCTTGTCCTGCCGTGTTTTCTTAGGCTCCTGATGCAGTCTTGTGATTTCAGTTTGTCTTCTCTTCTGCTTGTGCTCAGCCTCTTGTTTCACCAGACTTCTGTTCCCTAGTTCCTGCCCTGACATTACCAGAATACCCGGCACCCTCTACAAGGATCTCTCTGCTCTGACGTTGTGTCAGTACCGATGCTTGGACTCTGTGAGCTGCTCTCTCTACCTTGACGTTGCGTTGGCTCTGACGCTGGGACTGTGTGCCGGTCTTCATTTTCTACTCTGCCTACTGGAGGGGCTGTAGGCTCGTGTTGATTGTTCCCTTCATCCTTCCTCTAATTTCTGCCACAGCCGAGTGGTGTTTGAGATTTAAATAAATTTGAGTTGAACCTGCAAATTGAATCCGTGTGTTTTCCTGACAGAACAGTCGGACCAAAAGATGGATTCAGCAGGAACAGACCAAGTCAGGACCGCTGTGACACAACAGGGGATTCTCCTTGGCCAGAATTCCTCCCAGTTAACGGCCACCTCCAGGGAAGTTGGCCTACTGACAGCCCAGGTAGCTGAACTCAATGTCCAGGTGCAGGAGCTCCAGCAGGAGGTCCTGGCCAGCCGATCTGCTTCCTCGGTTATCCGTTCTCCACCTTGGGCTGAGCCAGAACCCCACGCCAAAAGTCCTCCCTATGACGGAGAGCCGAATTCATTCCGAGCCTTCCTGTCCCAGTGCTCCTTGGCCTTCGCACTCCAGCCCCGCCGTTATGTCACAGAGGAGTCTCAGGTGGCATTTGTGATCACCCTGCTGAGTGGGCAACTGCTGTGTGGGATGCTCGTGCCCCATTCTGCGCTACGTTTCAGGATTTCCGAGCTGAGATGATTAAGCTGTTTGATCGATCTGCTCAGGGTGACGAGGCAGCCTCGCAACTAGCCCGACTGAATCAGGGTGGTCGCTCAGTCACAGACTTTTCCATCCAGTTTAGAACACTGGCGGCCACCTGCGACTGGAATGAAGCTACTTTGCGCACCAGGTTTCGGAAGGGGCTGAAGGATGAGATCCAAGACGAAATTGACTCCCTAGTGGAACTGGCACTACGCATAGAGGGGCGTCTTCAGCGTCGCCATCAGCGGTGGACTGCCCGATCCTCATGGACATTGGGCGAGGGAGCTTCCAAGTCTACCCTCACCGCCTCACCTTCTGTAGTCGACCCGGAGCCCATGCAGGTGGGACACCTTCATCTCACAGTCAAGGAGAAGCAGGATCGACTGGCTCGAGGTCTTTGCCTATATTGTGGGAAACCTGGACACAGAGCCATCCAGTGTCCTTTAAAAGCCGGGGCCCATCAGTCCCGGTGGAGTACCACGATCTTTGCCGAGTCTTCAGTAAGTCCCGGGCCACTTCTCCGCCCAAAGGGCGTTTGTACTCCCTGTCTGGTCCTGAAAGAGAGGCCATGGACAAGTATATTAAGGAATCCTTAAATGCCGGCCTCATCCATCCCTCTTCCTCACCTGCTGGCGCTGGGTTCTTCTTTGTTAAGAAGAAGGATGGGTCCCTGCATCCTTGCATTGATTACCGGGGACTTAATGACATCACCGTTAGAAACAGGTATTCTCTGCCTCTGATGTCATCTGCTTTTTAATTGTTACAGGGAGCCAAGGTCTTTACTAAATTAGACCTCTGCAATGCCTACCATTTGGTCCGTATCCGTGAGGGGGATGAGTGGAAGACAGCCTTCAATACCCCTACGGGACACTTTGAATACCGGGTCTTACCCTTTGGGTTTACCAATGCCCCAGCTGTCTTCCAGGCCCTGATCAATGATGTGTTGAGAGACATGGTAAACAGATTTGTCTTTGTGTATCTCGATGATATCCTTATCTTCTCCCCCTGCTTGCAGGAACACACTCAACACGTTCGTCAGGTGCTACAACGGCTGCTGGAGAACCACCTGTATGTCAAGGTGGAGAAGTGTGTGTTCCACACCAAGTCAGTTTCGTTCTTGGGGCATATTATTTCAGTGGAGGGGGTTAAAGCGGATCCTGCTAAGGTAAGAGCCGTAGCCGAATGGCCAACCCCTGACTCTCGGAAGGTGTTGCAGCGGTTCCTGGGGTTTGTCAACTTCTATAGGTGATTCATCCGGAACTTTAGCCTGGTTGCTGCACCCTTAACAGCACTCACCTCACCCAAGGTACCGTTCAGGTGGAATTCTCAGGCTCAGGAGGCCTTTGATGTTCCTAAGTGCCGTTTCATCTCTGCTCCTGTTCTTTGTCTTCCAGATCCTGAACAGCAGTTTACTGTTGAGGTGGATGCCTCGGAGGTCGGGGTAGGTGCGGTTCTGTCCCAACGGTCCCCCAGAGATGAGAAAGTGCACCCCTGTGCCTTTTTCTCTCACCGCCTGAGCCCTGCTGAATGAAATTATGACATAGGTAACAGGGAGCTGCTGGCAGTCAGGCTGACCCTGGGGGAGTGGCGCCATTGGTTGGAGGGAGCAGCACAGCCCTTCCTGGTTTGGACGGATCATAAGAACCTGGAATATATCCGTTCGGCCAGGAGGTTGAATGCTCGCCAGGCCCGCTGGGCACTCTTCTTTGGGCGGTTTAACTTCTCCCTCTTGTATTGGCTGGGTTCCAAGAACACCAAGTCTGATGCATTTTCCCATCTGTTCAAGGGTCCTAGGAGGGATGTGGCTTCTGACACTATTCTCCCCAAGGATGTGGTGGTGGGATCCCTCTCTTGTGATATCGAGCAGCGGGTGGGGAGGGCTGTGCAGGAGGGGGAGGTCCTGAGGGGGTGTCCAGCGGGTCGGTTGTTTGTGCCAGCTGTGCTTCGTACTGAGGTCCTCCGGTGGGGTCACGAATCCAGAGTAGCCTGTCATCCAGGGGTTCGGAGATCGCTTGCCTCCATCTGTCAGCAATTCTGGTGGCCATCCATGGCCCACGATGTCAGGCAGTTTGTGTTGGCTTGCTCAGTGTGTGCTCAGAATAAGACCTCTAACCAATCTCCTGTTGGTCTGTTGCAGCCTTTACCCATTCCCTCTCGTCCTTGGTCACACCTGGCCCTTGATTTTGTTTCTGGCCTTCCCCCATCGAGAGGCAACACTGTGATTCTGACGGTGGTGGATCGCTTCTCCAAGGCTGCAGTCCCGTCTGCCTTGGCCTTCGTCTGTCGGTGTCGCCGCACCTGGAGGAGGGCTAAGGAGGTCTTGGCCCAGGCTTCCAGACGGACCAAAGCAGCTGCTGATCGTCACAGGACTCCTGCTCCTCAGTATGTGTGTGGTCAGAAAGTATGGCTTTCCACCAAGGACCTGCCTCTCCGGGTGCCTTCTCGTAAGCTGGCACCCAGGTTCATTGGGCCATATCGTATCACCAAGGTTCTAAGTCCAGTGGCAGTGTGGCTCAAGCTTCCTTACACGCTTGGTCGGGTTCACCCTGTCTTCCATGTGTCCAGGGTTAAACCTGTGTTTCATTCCCCTCTAAATCCTGTTGTTTCTTCCCCAACCCCCCCATATAGTGGATGGTACTCCAGTGTATACTGTGAGAAAGATCTTGGATGTTAGACGCCGTGGTCGGGGTTTCTGGTGGACTGGGAGGGTTACGGTGGGAGTTGGATACCGGGCCGGGACATTCTGGATAAGACTGTTGTCGAGGACTTCCGTCGGCGATGAGGTGAGCCTCTACTTGGTGCGCCAGGTGGCATCCCTGGGGGGGAGGTACTGTCATGACTTCGGTCTGATCAGCAGGTTGTTGTTGTGTTTTGACAGTTCACCATGTGCTCGTTGTCTTCGTGGTTCCCTCCTGCCATGTTTTCTTAGGCTCCTGATGCAGTTTTTAATTAGCAATTAGCAATTTTCTACAGTTCTACAGTAACCTTATTGAAATATATTCTGAAAAACAAAATACTTTCAGAACTGATAGATTTAGCTGAACAACTACACAGGTGTTCAATTTCATTACCATCCATACGAAAGGAGACAAAATGGGAAATTTTTTTTTTTTTTTTTTTTTTAACTGTAACATAAACATGGACTATATTGCATGTAATTCTAAACAGTAGAAGGGTGTCTTTCTTATTAAAGATTATTGTATAATGCTACCTGTTTACCAAACCATATTTTTCCATCTCAAAAATATATCTAAGTTACGACCTATGCTCTCAATGTTATATGCAAAAATGTTAATCCATGAGTTCATGACCTCAAGGTTAGATTATTATAATGCTTTATTGGGTGTTTGTTCTGCACGCTTAATAAACAAACTCCAGCTGGTCCAAAATGCAGCAGCTACAGTTCTTACTAGAACCAGGAAGTATGACCATATTAGCCCAGTCCTGTCAACACTGCACTGGTTCCCTATTGAACATCATACGGATTTTAAAATCTTGCTTATTGCTTAAAAAGCCCTGAGTGGTAGCCCTCTAGAACAATCTACCTAGTGTTGTTGTCACCGTTGGAGTTTTGGTTCCTTTGTCTTGCTTAGTTGGGGACACTTGACTGATTCCACAGACACTACTTGAAGAGAACTGAACTGGATGATGACACCACTGAATCAACATTGATCTGACTTTAGCTGGAAAATGACTCTCTGATTTTGTCTTCTTGTAATATTGACAAACTATTTTCCTTTTTGACTCTGTAAAGCTGCTTTGACACAATTAGTATTGTATAAATATATATAATATATATTATATATATATATATATATATATATAACTGAATTATATATTTATAATTATATATCATTATATATAACTGAGACTTGTTACAGAACTTGTATATCATTGCTCTTTTGTTGATTTTGATTGCTTCAATTGTCCTCATTTGTAAGTCGCTTTGGATAAAAGTGTCTGCTTAATGACTAAATGTAAATGTAAATGTATAAAATGCTATACAAATAAGTGTGACTTGACTTGACCTGTTGCTAATGTTTTTTAGGTCATTATTTTGAGTGATAAAGTTTGTTAGTTTGAAAACTTTTGCTAGTGAACAGAATAATGGAAGAAACATGTATTTAGTGTTTTGGTAGATTTAATATATTTTGAATGTGAAATTAACTGTTGTGCCAAGATGAAAGTTGAAAAAGGTCTAAGTGTCAGCAATATTTCATCAGTCTCTAGTGTTAAATACCACATTCTCTTGGTCCTCATTTCCACAGCATATAAAACTCACCACTCTCACGATCTCAACGCTGGTAACACAGCACACATATACATTTCTGATCAGTGCGACAGAAAACCTCAAGGAGCTTCTCATGTTTCTGGCAGATCATCTCCTGCAGTCGTCCAGTGGCTTCAATCAACCTGTGTCTCTTTCCTCTAAAGAAGCTCTCATGTTGTTCGAGGTGATTCTGACAGTAAGAGCTCAGACACACCAGACAGGACTTGACGGCTCTGTATTTTCTTCCAGTACAGAAGTCACACTGCACATCTCCAGCTCCAGTGTCACAGTCAGCAGAGAGTCTGGTCTTCTTCAGTTTCTCCACCACTTCAGCCAGCATGGTGTTTCTAGCTAAAGCAGGTCTTGGACTGAAGGTCTGTCTGCACTGAGGGCAGCTGTAGACTCTCTTCTGATCCTCCTGATCCCAGCAGCCTGTAATACAGATCTTACAGTAACTGTGTCCACACTGGATGGTCACTGGATTCTTCAGGAGATCCAGACACACTGAACACAAGAACTCATCCTGAGAAACTCTGGCTTCTGCCATTTTACTGCATGAATACAGAGACACAAACACTCAACCACAACAGCTCGACTACACTTCAGTTTTTTTTTCCTCAGAACTGATGAGCTGAAATAGTTTCCTGCTGTGTGGTTGTGTGACGTGTGTAAAACTGGAGTTTCCTCATTTCTGCTCCTGCTGAGTTTAGTTTTAACACATCCGGCTGTTATTAAAGTAAGTGCAAAGAGTTAAGTTGTTGATTCAGGTGTGTTTAATTAGAGATCAAGCTAAACTCTGTGGGAAAGTGACTCTCCTGGACTAGGAATGGGGAACACTTGTGGAACACTGGGGCTCCAGACTTACATTTAAGACCATTTACCTGATTTTAAATTAATAATAGTACATGTTTTGTCTCTTGGAAATGCACACTTAACAGTAGCTTGAGTTCAGATACAGAAGTAAATTTATTTCCATTAACACAAACAGTAGCGTGTAACAATTTTAGCAACTATTCTTTTAATATTCTTACTGAGTTAGAAGTCTATTCTACTTAAATTAACCACAGGTCTTTTATAGTATCATGAAGACCACAGTTAAAACCACACATGACGCATATGACATCTCACTACCATGGTAAAAAGCAACAATATGGTTTCTATGGTATCTAGATGACTTTATGGTATTTAGTCTATAAACACATGGCACATTTTTCATTATAACACCCTTAACACATTCAAAAGGCCTGCATGTCTACATTAATAATATAATAAAATTCTATATGTATATCCTGCATTTCTGTCTTTCCCTGAAATAACTTTCTTCATTCATCTGCGTTGGCTGAGATAAACATTGGTAAAGTAAAAGATGCTACACCATAAGACTGTGTATCAAACCAAGCCATAGTATTGTATTTTATACACCTCTGAAAATGCCAGCTTAATAGAGAAAACAGCACTTTCTGTTATAGGAACAATGCTATATAGGGTAGAGATGCATAATGGAAGCATCATGTTATTCAGAACAGAAAGCGTCAATAAGTAGCTGACTAATAAATAACTGGATTCAGCCTCATGAAAACATGCTACAGCCAACAGCTTTTACCAGCATTTCTCCAGTCAAGCCATTTTAATGACACAGCTCCGTGGATATACCGATGTTTTAAGCATTATAAATTATACATAAATTTAAATAAATGTATTACAAAATGATTTCCATTGTTAACAGAGAAGAGATACGTGGGTTATTTTTAAACGTCTGACAGTTAATTAAATTCCAAAGAGATTATGCATTTAAAAGTAAAATGCCCAGCACACTGCAGTGATGCTGAGGCTCATACTGTTACATCACTGATGGATGCTTGAACTCATGTTTGGTATTATACGTGATATGTCCTATAGGCCTATTTATGAATGTAGTGCAAGCATAGAGTACTTCAGAAGTAGAACAGGTCATCTGTTTACTGCTGGTGACTTCATCCAGTGTAGACAGTATCATTGTTTATAATGTGTTCTATTTGCTTTTGACTGTAATATGCTCTGGTCTCCTCCCTGCTTACCGTGGTGATGAGATACACAGCAGACTGTCATCACTCAATGGCTGGATGTTTAAGTGGTGCCCGCAGAACAATATAGGTTTCATAGACAATTGGACAAGCTTTTGGGGCAGACCTGACCTGTTGATAAGAGATGGTCTTCATCCCTCCTGGGGTGGTGCCGCTCTTGTTTCTAGAAATATGGCACATAGTCTTACCAACAACATGTTTATTAGATCCTGTACCCACTAAATTACTGAAAGAGTTGTTACCTGTAGCAGAAAAACCGCTTCTCAATATTATTAACTCGTCGTTATCTTTAGGTCACGTCCCAAAAACAATTCAAGCTGGCGGTTATTAAGCCTCTTATTAAGAAACCACAACTAGATCCTAGTGAACTGGCAAATTACAGACCCATTTCAAATCTTCCATTTATGTCTAAAATTTTAGAAAAAGTTGTGTCTGCTCAATTGTGCTCCTACCTGCAAAAAAAATGATCTCTATGAAGAATTTCAGTCGGGTTTCAGGCCCCATCATAGCACAGAAACTGCACTTGTTAAAATTACAAATGACTTGCTTCTTGCATCAGACCAAGGCTGCATCTCATTGCTAGTTTTACTTGATCTTAGTGCTGCGTTCGACACCATAGATCACGACATACTCATAGATAGATTACAAAACTATACAGGTATCCAAGGGCAGGCTTTAAGATGATTTAGATCCTACCTGTCCGATCGCTACCACTTTGTTTATCTAAATGGGGAGTCATCTCATTTATCACCAGTAAAATATGGAGTGCCACAAGGATCTGTCCTAGGTCCTCTGCTATTTTCAATATACATGTTGCCCCTTGGTAATATCATTAGAAAATACGGGATTAGTTTCCACTGTTATGCTGATGATACTCAACTATATATCTCAACAAGACCAGGTGAAACTTCTAAATTATCTAAGCTAACAGAGTGTGGTTAAAAACGTAAAAGATTGGATGACCAATAATTTTCTCCTATTAAATTCAGATAAGACAGAGATATTACTTATTGGACCAGAAAACATTACACAGAATCTCGTAGATTACAATTTGCAACTAGACGGATGTACTGTTACTTCCTCTACTGTAAAAAATCTGGGTGTTATATTAGACAGTAACTTGTCTTTTGAAAACCATATTTCCCATGTTACAAAAAACAGTATTCTTCCATCTTAGAACCATTGCCAAGCTACGAAACATGTTAACTGTTTCCTGATGCAGAAAAGCTAGTTCATGCATTCATGACCTCTAGACTGGACTATTGTAATGCACTGCTAGGTGGTTGTCCTGCATCCTCAATAAACAAGCTACAGGTAGTCCAAAATGCAGCGGCTAGAGTCCTTACCAGGTCAAGAAAATATGATCATATTACCCCAATACTACAGTCTCTGCACTGGCTACCTATTAAGTTCCGTATCAGTTACAAAATATTTACTTACTTACTTATAAGGGCCTTAATGGCTTAGCTCCTGCGTACCTAACTAGTCTTTTACCACGCTACAACCCATCACGCTCCCAAAGGTCACAAAACGCTGGACTTTTGATAGTACCTAGGATAGCAAAGTCCACTAAAGGAGGTAGAGCTTTTTCGCATTTGGCTCCCAAACTCTGGAATAGCCTTCCTGATAATGTTCGGGGTTCAGACACACTCTCTCTGTTTAAATCTAGATTAAAAACACACCTCTATGGCCAAGCATTCAAATAATGCATCTCATAATTTTGGACTGCAGTTATATCTGATCAAATGTGCATTATTATTCTTTATCTTGGTTTAAACGAATTAATTTTACTTGGCTGGAACAGCAGCTACGCTAATTATGTCTCTATTTGTTTCTCTGCTTTGCCACGGGATTTACATCCCCAGGTAACTAGGATTTACACAAGCTCCAGTCTGGATCCAGAACAACCTGAGAAGAGATGATGCCAACCCCTCAGAGGACCTCAGATGATGCTAACCCAGAGACAACATACAGAACTACCACATTTTGCTATAAGTTTGATTGCATAATTGCTGTTAATAGTGTTAATCGTCTGTTTGTTTATGTCTTTTTATTGATTTTTCTGAACATTTCTGCCATATGCACATGAACTGACAGTCACCACTGATAAGCTACTACTAAATATTGTAGAAACTTAATTTTCTGTAAAGTTGCTTTGTAATGATTTGTATCGTCAAAAGCGCTATACAAATAAACTTGAATTGAAAAAATTGAATAGTCTTAGAGTTTGTACTTGACTAACTGGGGCCCAGGTCAGGAAGCAGACAGACTGGCTAAACCGACCATCTGCTAGCCGCCTCACGTCACAGAAGTCAGTTAATTCTCAGCACACAGAGACTCTTTCACCTAGATATCACACTATAGAGACTGTGTCTGTTCCAAACCAATTTAAGAGTAACAATTTAATTGATGTTCAACAAATAAAAAACAGATGCAATACGGATAAAAAAAATGATAAAGCTTGGATTTTTGAATATCAGGTCCCTTTCTACGAAAGCACTTTTGGTAAATAATATGATCACTGATCATAATCTAGATGTGCTCTGTAATCACCTGGCTAAAACCTGATGATTACATTATTTTAAATGAGTCTACCCCCCAAGATTACTGTTATAAACATGAGGTGTGACCAAAAGGTAAAGGGGGAGGTGTTGCTTCAATTTATAACAATGTTTTCAGTATTTCTCAGAGGACGGGCTTCAAGTATAACTCGTTTGAAGTAATGGTGCTTCATATAACATTATCCAGGGAAACAAATGTTAATGATAAATCCCCTGTGTTGATTGTACTGGCTACTGTATACAAGCCACCAGGGCACCATACAGAATTTATAAAAGAATTTGCTGATTTTCTATCTGAATTAGTGCTGGCTTCAGATAAAGTTTAATTGTTGGTGATTTTAATATCCGTGTTGATAATGAAAAAGATGCATTGGGATCAGCATTTATAGACATTCTGAACTCTATTGGGGTTAGACAACACGTCTCAGAACCTACTCATTTGTCGAAATCATACTCCAGATTTAATACTGTCACATGGAATTGATGTTGATGGTGTTGAAATTATGCAGCCAAGCGATGATATCTCAGATCATTATTTAGTTTTCTGCAAACTTCATATAGCTAAAACTGTAAATTCTACTTCTTGTTACAAGTATGGTAGAACCACTTCTACCACAAAAGACTGCTTTGTAAGTAATCTTCCTGATGTATCCCAATTCCTCAGCATATCCAAAACCTCAGAACAACTTGATTATGTAACAGGAACTATGGACTCTCTCTTTTCTAGCATTTTAAATACAGTTGCTCCTCTATGCTTGAGGAAGGTTAAGGAAAACAGTCTGACACCGTGGTATAATGAGCACACTCGCACCCTAAAGAGAGCAGCACGGAAAATGGAGCGCAGCTGGAGGAAAACAAAACTAGAGGTATTTCGTATTGCTTGGCGGGAAAGTAACCTATCCTACAGAAATAGGAAAACTTCATTCAAAACTGCTAGATCTGATTACGTTCGTCTCTTTTAGAAGAAAACAAACATAACCCCAGGTGTTTATTAAATACAGTGGCTAAATTAACGAAAAATAAAGCATCAACAAGTGTTGACATTTCTCAACCGCACAGCAGTAATGACTTTATGAACTACTTTACTTCCAAGATTGATACTATTAGAGATAAAATTGTAACCATGCAGCCGTCAGCTACAGTATCACATCAGACAGTGCACTATAGATCCCCTCAGGAACAGTTCCGCTCTACTATAGGAGAGGAAGAATTGTATAAACTTGTTAAATCATCTATACCAACAACATGTATGTTAAACCCTATTCCATCTAAGCTCCTGAAAGAGGTGCTTCTAGAAGTCATAGATCCTCTTCTGACTATTACTAATTCATTATTGTCATTAGGATATGTCTCCAAAACCTTCAAACTGGCTGTTATTAAGCCTCTCCCTAAAAAACCACAACTTGACCCCAAAGAACTACTTAATTACAGATCAATCTAGAATCTACCTTTTCTGTCCAAGATACTAGAAAGGGTAATATCCATACAAATATAATACTAAAAATAGAAAAATTGAATATTTCCAGTAATTACATACACCATATAAAACTAATCATACTACCTATACTGCTCTACTTAGAGTTACAAATAACCTGCTCTTATCATCTGATCGTGGTTGTATCTCTCTATTAGTGCTAATGGATCTTAACGCTGCGTTCGACACTATTGACCACAACATTCTTTTGAATAGACTAGAAAACTTGGTTGGCATTAATGGAAGTGCATTAGCATGGTTCAAAACGTACTTATATGACTGCCATCAATTTGTAGCAGTGAATGAAGAGGTATCATATCGTTCACAAGTGCAGTATGGAATACCTCAAGGCTCAGTACTAGGGCCGTTACTCTTCATGCTTTACCCATGTTACCCTTGGGAGATATCATCAGGAAACACGGTGTTAGCTTTCACTGTTATGCTGATCATACTCAGCTCTATATTTATTCGCGGCCCAGCGAAACATACCAATTTGAAAAACTACCGGAATGCATAGTCGATATAAAAAACTGGATGACCAGTAATTCTCTTACTGCTAAATTCTGAAAAAACAGAGGTGTTAATTATAGGACCTAAAAAACTCTACATGGAATAACCTAGAACGCTGTCTAAGACTTGATGGCTGCTCTTTCAATTCTTCGTCATCAGTTAGGAACCTAGGTGTGCTATTTGATAGCAATCTTTCCTTAGAAAGCCATGTTTCTAGCATTTGTAAAACTGCATTTTTCCATCTCAAAAACATATCTAAATGACGACCTATGCTCTCAATGTCAAATGCAGAAATGTTAATCCATGCGTTTATGACCTCAAGGTTAGATTATTGTAATGCTTTATTGGGTGATTGTTCTGCACGCTTACTAAACAAACTCCAGCTGGTCCAAAATGCAGCAGCTAGAGTTCTTACTAGAACCAGGAAGTATGACCATATTAGCCCGGTCCTGTCAACACTGCACTGGCTCCCTGTCAAACATCGTATAGATTTTAAAATCTTGCTCATTACTTCTAAAGCCCTGAATGGTTTAGCACCTCAGTATTTGAACAAGCTCTTATTACATTATAGTCCTCCAAGTCCGCTGCATTCTCAAAACTCTGGCAATCTGATAATACCTAGAATATGAAAATCAACTACGGGTGGCAGATCCTTTTCCTATTTAGCGCCCAAACTCTGGAATAACCTACCTAACATTGTTCCAGAGGCAGACACACTCTTGCAGTTTAAATCTAGATTAAAGACCCATCTCTTTAACCTGGCTAAAACAAAACACACCAAAACAAGACAAATATTCAAATCCGTTAAAGGACTGTTAGGCTGCATTAATTAGGTAAACCGGAACCGGGAACACTTCCATTAACACCCAATGTACTTGCTACATTGTTAGAAGAATGGCATCTACGCTAATATTAGTCTGTTTATCTCTTATTCCAAGGTCACCGTAGCCCCCAGATCCAGTCTGTATCCAGATCAGATGGTGGATCAGCACCTAGAAAGGACCTCTACAGCCCTGAAAGACAGCGGAGACCAAGACAACTAGATGAGCCCCAGATACAGATACCCTGTAAAGACCTTGTTTCAGAAGGCCACTGGAACAAGACCACAGGAACCAGTTGAGTCCTCTGCACAATGTGACATTGCTGCAGCCTGGAATTGAACTGCTGGTTTCATCTAGCCCCCGACTGAGCCTGGTACTCACCCAAGATTCTCCCAATACATTCTCTCCATTCTGTCACCAATAGACTCTCTCCCCCTCCCCTCTCTCACACACATCTCTTATTAGTTGGACACACTTCATTTCCACTGATATCGTCGAACTGAACTGAGCTGGATGATGATATTACTGAATTCAATGATGAACTGCCTTTAACTGAAAAATGTTTACTATTGTCATACTGCATTATTGACATACTATTTCCTAATTAATGCTGTACAGTTGCTTTGACAATCTATATTGTTAAAAGCACTATATAAATAAAGGTGACTTGACTTGACTTTGACGCATCACGTCAGGTGTAGAGAGGGTGTTACAGCTCGCCATCTGTGAGTGATCATAATTTTTGTATATTTTTGAGGTTATCCTAATTCACTGATCCTGATGGAAATATAAAGAAGCCTTAAACTCTGATAATCTTTTGGAAACACAGTGTTTTAACCACACAAACAACATTTCAACTCAATTTTAACAAAGCACCATATGGTTCCTTTCAGGGGTGCAAAATTTATCTGCTTTACCTCCTTGCAGAAAAGTTGGCATTTAAAAAGATTCACCCTATATGGGTGTTGCTTGATAGGGGTAGCTTGACCCACAATATTGTCATGTTCTAACACATTGTTATAAGATGGAACATCAGATAACAGGTCCAAATGCTGACAAATGTAGTCTACGTTCACACAGCAGCAGAATACAGTTGTCAGTCCTGTATTTGAGTCATTAAAAAAGTTACATCCAAAGACAGAACAGTTATTGACAACTACATTTTATAACCATTCTTGGAAAACCATACTGTGTGAATGGAACCGGACTATAACAAGAGTGTGCTACAATTGGCTGTCACATCATACAGTCTGAGAGAGTGCTGCACAAACCAGTGTCTACCATGTTTTGCAGGTTTCCATGAGTGGTTTCAGTGACTTACAGAAATGAAGACATGAGCTGTGTGTCAACTAAAGGTTTGGATCCAGTCACTGTTTTTTCTCCACCAGAGCCTCTCCCATCAGTTTCGTATTCTATGCGCAACTCAAATTCTCTTCTCTCCACCAAAACATATAAAAGCGGCTGTTGGTTATTGAAGATTTGATGGATGAAGCCACGGCTTGATTGGATTCTGGATGTGTCAGAAAGTGTTGACTTTATCAGCCTGGAGAATGGAGCGCAGCTGGAAGAAAACAAAACTAGAGGTATTTCGTATTGCATGGAGGGAAAGTACTTCTACTTATGGAAAAGCTCTAAAACTGCTAGATCTACTACTTTTTTGTCTCTCTTAGAAGAGAACAAACACAACCCCAGGCAGTTATTCAGTTCAGTGGCTAAATTAACGAAAAGTAAAGCATCAACAGACGCAGACATTTCCCAACAGCACAGCAGTAATGACTTTATGAACTTCTTTACTTCCAAGATTGATATTATTAGAGATAAAATTCTAACCATGTACCCGTCAACCACAGTATCACATTAGAAAGTGTGCTGCAGATCCCCTGAGGAACAATTCCACTCATTCTCTGCTATAGGAAATTTATAAACTTGTCAAATCATCAAGACCTACAACATGTATGTTAGGCTGCATTTACAATGCATGTCTTAATGCACAGATCCGATCTTTTGACCATATCCGATTTTTTGGCTGTCTGTTTACATTTAATTTAGACACAACTGGTATCCGATATCTGTGTTTACATAATTCCCACCCAAAATGATTGTGAGTGAGCGCACATGGTAGATCCTCAGGTTTTGAATGGCCGTGCTATTAAAATTATTTCTATAATTCACGTCGAGTGGCCATTTGGCTATTATTTGCCAGCATGGACAACGGCTGTCATGGGCATCCTGCAGATCAAAATCTCACTGAACAGATAAATGACGGGAAATGACGCCAATTTTCATTTGGTATGCTATTTTATACAGCTTGTTAGACACAGAATTCTTTAGTGAAATAAAGTAGTGCCAAGAAGATATTTATTAAATGAATTCAAATGAATTAACAAGAGAGAGAGAGAGACTGTGCAAGTGTGAAGCTTGCAAGCAAGTGAAAGATATCACCTCACTGCTAAGAAATATAAAATATCTTTTAGAATATAAACAAAATTAACAATAAAATTCACATAACAGAGGCTGAAAACCAGCTCCTGAATGTACAATTGTTTTAAACTTTCCATCTCAATAAAATGCGAGTGCATACAGCAAACTGGCATTAAAACGCTATCTTTATGGGCAAACGTGTCGCCCTCGCACTGGGAGTTCTGCAGGGAATCGTATGATCTTTTTTAAACTCCACGTGTGCAACAATATCAAATCTGTGTCACATATTAAAAAAAAAATATGGAAACGGCTCAGGTCGGATGCGAAAAAATCGTCTCTCGTGTGGATTTTTGTGTTTACACGTGTGCATCAAATTCTGACCTGTGTCAGATGTGGACAAAAAAATCAGATTTTTCTGTGTCTAAACGCAGCCTTAGATCCCTATTCCATCTAAGCTGCTAAAAGGGGTGTTTACAAAAGTCATAGATCCTCTTCTGAATATTATTCATTTATGAATGTCTTTAGGATATGTCCCCAAAACCTTCAAATGGGCAGTTATTAAGCCTCTCATTAAAAAAAAACACACAACTTGATCCTAGAGAATTAGTTAATTACAGACCGATGTCAAATCTCCCTACAATATATCCCTTAATTTCATTGAAATAGATGTATAAAAGTTCATTGTGACCGCCACATGCGTAGCACCAGAGGGTAAATGAGCAAAAGCCAGTTCCTCATCCTGCAGCAGCTTTCAAGTTGGCAACTCATATTGATTATGATAATCATTAGAGCACATTATTGTTTCACAGCAGGTCACGTGTTCAGTGGCTGATTTCAGTCTGAGTCAGTGATTCAGAGGAAACTAGAGGCTGCAGTGACTGTGTGTGTGTGGGACGATCAGAGACACAAAAATACATTGTCTTCTGTGGCACAGATACAAACAGAGAGGAGGGCTGAGTGTGTGTGTGAAATCAGCCAGTGCTGCAATGAATCATTGAGAAACAGGCAGATTAACGGCTGCTATAAATAGCAGCATCTACATAAGCTCTACTCTGACAGTAAAGCCTCTTTGACAGACGTGAGGTGCTCAGATCTGAGCCTCATTCACACCATCAGCACAAAGAAAACACACTGAACCCCAAAAAACAAGAGAAATCAACATGTCTAATATGCTGATTTGTATATGAAAAATGTTAACGTGAATGAAAGCCGTTTTATACATTTTATAAATGTGCAGGAGGAGCCACAGATACAACACTGTCTTAACATAATGAATCCAGACACGGTCTGTGAAAAACGCTTTTATTCATTGGTATTTAATGCTGAAACTGATATGAAGGCAAATGCTGCTGGAGGTCACTGCTGTCCCTCTAGTGGTGCGTCAGAGTACAGCACGACATCCACATACATGATACACACACGAACACACGGCAGGCACTTCTCTTTGTAAACTGGAATATTATGTTGCTTTATCCCACATTAATGAAGCAGATGAACTGAAGAACACTGGCAGTGACTTATGTATGGAACTCTTTGAGAAAGTTAAGGCACATGGAAAACACAAATATACACTCCAGCAACATTAGCTTCTGTGTGATTATACTTTGGCCTACTTCCAGTTTATATATTCATATTTCAAAAGCAGAGGAATGAATCTGTTTTACTATTGTATGCACTGTTTTCATTCAGGTTCAGCTCCAGCCGATCCAGAGCTCTGAGCATCAGATGACTTCAGACTCGTGTCGGGCCAGAGCCTCAGGAAGAGTCTCTGCACAGCGGCCCGGGAAATGAAACCTGGAACCAGACGGAGTGACCATCACATTCTACGAACACACGATCACATGATCACACGAGAACAGAGCACATCCATCAGTCTGGTTATTACATGCGCACATGTGTATGTGTGTGTGTGTGTGTGCATGTTTATGCGTGTTTGTCTGTGTGTGTGTGTGTGTGTGTGTTTGTGTGTGCGTGCTTGCTTTGTGTGGAACACAAGACTGTGATTGATCTCTGTTGACATTGTCATATCTGACCTTTAAAAGTTTACTTATTACTATTTTAAGCAATAGCACATAATAGTGTTATTATAATACTTTAAAAGCATATACTTAAGTGTGCACTGAATGTAATGTTTTCAGACACTTAACTGCATGTTGTTTGTCTTTGAAATAGGGTTACTGCTGAATGTACTGACAAGCAAAAGAGTGTGAAAGTGTGTCACTTAAGTGGCCTTTCATTTCATTAATATTATATGATCTGCAAGTACAGTTTTTAAAAACACTTAAGATTTGAAGTACACTACAAGTGCACATTTAGCACATTTCACAATAGCATGCTAGTTTCATGACTCTCGTATCACAGCACAATAAAACCAATGTCACGTTTATTTTCTCTTTGTGTAATAAACAGCTGAGGATGTGATCTCTGGACATTATTTCTTGTGTAATAGTTTTCAGAAACAACATGTTTTCAGTGTTTAAGTGTGAGCTGCAGGATAATCTCACTTGAAGCGCGGTGTGTTTGCTGTGGTCTTAGTGTTGAATTCGGCCACTGGAACGCCACGGGCCGCCACCTGAGGACCAAACATGGCTGCTGGGTAAACGACGGAGGACGTGCCGACCTGAAGACACGAACACAGAGCAGACAGGATTTCAAACGAGCATGATTAAAAACAGGCGTGTTGATCTCATCAGCAGACGCTTTCACATCCAAGTGAAACTAACCACCAGACAGAGGTCACACGTCTCCAGCTCCTTCTCCACTTTAGTGAGGATCTGAGAGTCCAGAGTCTCTCCAAACCAGATCACATGCGGCCGCAGCAGTCCGTCACAGCCGTTCTCATCACACCTGAGAGAACAGCACCAGATATCACACACAATCAGTACTGAAGCAAGAGCTCACCCCAAACTGAACATTTACTGAAAATGTCATCAGTGTCTCATCAATGGATGCTCTGCAGCCGTCATGAGAGTCCAAACAGCTGATAAAAAAACAGAATAATCCACAAGAAAACAGCACTCCATCCATCAGTGAACATCAGAAGACAAAAGATGAAACACATCCAGTGAATGTTTTTACTCAAATATAGAGAGTCCATAACACTTCCTCAGGAAAAAGTGTTTCTGGTGTGAATGGAGAGATCTGCACAGATCAAGCAGCGTTTAAACTCTCTAAACAAATATGTGTCTGGATTTGAGTGAAACAACGAGATCACTTTTCACTGCAGGAAGTGTTATTATGTTATAGACTCTTTTTGAGTTCATCTCCAGCTGGATGTGTTTCATCTTTTGGCTTCTCCAGATGTTCACTGATGGATTAGTGCTGTGGATTATTGTGATGTTTTTATCAGCTGTTTGGACTCTCATTCTGACGGCACCCATTCACTGCAGAGCATCCATTGATGAGACACTGATGCAGTGCTACATTTCTACAAATCTGATGAAGAAACAAACTCATCCTGATCTTGGATGAACTGAGGGTGATCAGATTTTCTCGTTTGGGTGAAATCGGTTGAGTGTGTGCTGTGTGAGTGGGATACCTGGGCAGGTCTTTGACAGGTATGAGCGCGTCAGGGGCGTCAGGATCAGGAGATCTAGCACAGAATGAAGGGTGACAGACATGATACATCAACACTGACCAATGCTTCATCAATCTGAGTCTAGATCAGTGCTATTAACGGAGCTGCTACGGTGGACTGTCCAGCATTTGAGTGAATACAGCGAGTCTCTGGGATCTGGACTCTAATGGACTTTGATTTCTGGGTACAGATGAGCGTCACCTACCCTTTTCCCTCCAGCGATGGACAGATGGGGCTCTTGTGATTGATCTCCACATCTCCACAGCTCAAACATCTGGTCTGAAACAGATTTCCTACACACAGCACAAGATTTCAACAAATCAAACGAACACCAAAACAGATGCTAACCAACCAAATCCAGAACTAAATCTATTCATTCAGTTCTGCTGATGGAGTCGGTATAACCTCAGCCACAGACCCTGGACGTCTGTTCAAAGCAGACTGGACTACCAGGACGTGACGTATTTTGTTTATTGAGGTTATTTATCAAGTTTTGTCTAGTCCACAAGTCACACCAAATCTGAATAGTGCCTAATGCACGTGAATCACCACCTCGGGTGTGCATTATTTTTATAATAATTCAACGGCCCGGAGTCAATTATTCCTTACTTAATGCCTTATAGTGTCATTTAACAGATTAGAGCTTGACATCTTTATATATAGAGATGTAGAGAGAAAATATATATGCTCCTCAAAACAAATCCTTTATTTTAAACAAAAAGTAATTTCAGTGTTTTTTAGGGTTCATCCACTTTTCTGAAATTGAAATTCAAGCTCTTTTTCCAGTATTTCCAAGATACTTTAAACAGCCGTTTCCAGCACTTTAAAGCTATGAATATTACTCAAATATAATATGTTATTGTTCAAACAGGAGCCTCATTTGAAACTTTTAAGTTTTAACACCTATCGAAGGATCTATTTGAGGATGAACAGTCATATTTGCCACTGGGACTCTAAGGATGAAGTCAAGCTTCTTCCAGGACTATGCTCAGTATTTCTGATCAAACTCTGTTCCTCTGCTGATGTTGGTCTGGGTGTCTGTGACAGAGACGGTGTGTCGTGTGTGAGCTCTGACCGTGGACCTCCAGCACGTGTCTGGACCCGGCGCGCTGGTGGAGCTCGTCGATGTTCTGCGTGATCACCACCAGCGAGCGTCCCTGTCTGCTGAGACGCGTCTCACACTCGGCGATGGCTCTGTGCGCGGCGCTGGGCGGGGCGTTCAGGGTCAGCTCTCGGCGGTACTGGTAGAACTCCCAGACGCGGCTGGGGTGACGAGAGAAACACTCCGGCGTGGCCAGATCCTGCCCAGACACACAGAGTCCATCACAGTCAGAACTTCAGCAAGAGCTGTCCCACAGATTTTATTACTGAGCAAAT
>NC_056573.1:1630075-1642575 GCF_018340385.1 Cyprinus carpio
ATATATAAACGTTTAGAAACATTTGAAAACAATATTCTCGCAATGTTCTATAATCTATAACCTAAATGTGTTATCTGGGTTTTTTTTACCTGTCACGTGACATCAGCTGCTTTTCTCAGCGCTGGTCGGAATGGACCAATCACACGGTCACAAGCGCAGATTTATGTTTTTTTTTAATGTTTTTTTTTTTTTAATACATCAACCTGAAAACTGATGGAATGTATTTCTATTCGTGCGTCAGACACCAGCCCTCGGAGTGAACAGATGATCATATATTACAGCATTATCAAATGTTTCTCTGCTGGTGTCTGTGAGGCCTCGAGCGCCCCCTGCTGGCACGCGCAGCTCCACGAACACTTCTTCTCTACCGCGGAGCAGTTCAATCTGCTGTGCCCGTCCCGGTGAAGCCGCGGCCGCTGATGGAGGTCGATGGCGGCCTCTCTGGAGGATGAAGCCGAGCGCAGAGCCGTCCGGAGAGCGCTGTACCTCCGCCACAGCAGGAGATCCGTCAGCCTCCGGACAGGTACAGCACACACACACACACACACACCAGCAGGCAGCTTCTCACCGCACCTCACTGAGACATGACGCAGGGCAGCGGGGATTGATTCGGGTGTGCAGTAATGATGCTCGAGTGGAGCCGCGGCAGCAGCATCTCTTGTTGCCATGGTGACCCGCCATCATTTTCAGCTGAGTCAGCACTAACGAGAGCACTAGGCGCGCGCTAACTGTATTACACTGCGCGAGCCGATCAGGATGAAGTTACTGAGAGAGACGGATAGCTCGAATCTCAGAGATCAGTGAGTCCTGCAGGATCAGGTGTGGAGTGCTTGAGAAGTGCTGCAGGTACAGAACCACAGATCCGTGTGTGTGTGTGTGTGTGTGTGTGTGTGCGCGCGCTAACCGTTCTTACACACCCTGCGGTCTCACATAAACTCAGACTAGCGCCATTACTGCAGAATAATACTGTTCTGTCATCACAGATGTATTAGCATTAATCACTCACACCATAAGATCAACCTGAAGAACAGAAATATGCTCTCAACACACCGAGACACCGCGAGATTATGATTCACTCGCTCCAGTCCAGATCACAAATGTGTTCTAAGAACGTTTTGCTAACGTTCCTCAAACTGTGAACATTCAAAACACCAAGTGTTTAAAGTGTTTCTAAATCGTTTTTTTTTTTTTTTGGTTATATACGATTTTTAAGTGAAAACTGAACATTATAGGAATGTTGCTTTTGAATGTTCTCGTGATGTCACTTTTGCACGTTATAACCAGAAGAATGTGCTCTGAACGTTTGAAACAAATTGAAAGAATGTTACATGAACGTCCAACTAAAACATTTCAGAAAGAAAAAAAACGTTTGAGTATAAACAATATTTTTGTGCTAACATTTTGGAAACTTTGTTAAAGACCAGATAACTCTAAAGGAAGGCTCTATCAGTGTGTTGTTATTAATATTAATGTTAACACTAGCAGATGTTCAAGCCGTTCTGAACACAACCGACTCAAGCAGAAACGCGTGGCTTGCTGGTACGAGATATGTGACAGATGAAAACACTTTGTGTCTAAAATCAGCTCTAAATATCAGAAATATTAATGTTTAATATCCTCCGACAGAAGCAGTCAGAGTCTGTGCCCATCACACACTGCATGATTCTCTGTGGAATCTGTCATCTTCAGTCTGCAGACGGGCTCTGGTACTGCATGTGTGTAGTGCACTCCAGCCTTCAAACTACTCTCACAGCATTCTGATCATTCTTCTGTAGTCACATGAGCCCTTGAGTTTTTTAAATGAACCTGTGGCTTGAAATTCTTTTGCTTTACTAAGTTCATTATGAATCAAATTTAATTTAATGTTTACTTCCTAAAAGAAAACAATAACTAAAATAAAACTTTCCAGCATGATTAATATCTGAGCTGCTCGTCAAACCTTTTGTAGGTTTCTCTGTCAGCAAGCTCAAGAACAGTTCATCTTGAAGTGATGATTATGAATTATGCTCATCATGCAGTTATAATGATCCAGACACGTTTAATTGTGTGCATTTTGTGTTCAGACTGATTTATGAGCAGACTGAGGCCTGTGCCTCACACTCCGTGTTTTTATTAACATTAATGAGCTTTAAATGTGAGCTGCTCTCATGTTGTTACTCAGGTGGCTGTTGTGTTCATGACTGAACAGCAGGTGGCAGAAGAGAGCCAGCGAGGTCACTCTAGTCTAGTGCACTACACAGTGGCTGCGTCTCAAATCACATACTCTCTGAGTACTGCTCTTCAGTAAGCACATTGCAACCATTAAATAAGTACGTTCTATTTTGTTGACATTCCCTTTAAATTATGATAACTATATTTCTAAATATTTAAAATGTCCAGATTTTTAAAAGTAAAAAAAACCAAAAAAAAAACCATTGGTTATGTGTATGTTCAGGTCAACACTGAAGGGAAAGTTCACGTTGTTCCAAATCTCTATGAGTTTCATTCTTCAAACAGTAGCTGTCTCGTACTGTTGAGTCAGTGAGGACCAGAAACTGTTTGGTTATCAACATTTATCTAAATATTTTCTTTCTTGTTAAACAGAAGAAAGAAACTCGTACAGGTTTGAAACAACACAAGGCTGAGTGAATGATGACAGAATTTTCATTTTTGGGGGAACTGTCCCTTTAAGGGAAACGTTCCATTTTAATATTTCACAAACACTATGGGAATGTTGATTTAAATCCTGCCTGAACCATCTAAGACGAACGTTCTCCTAAAATGTTTCAGACAAACATTCCATAAACAATGTATAAACTGTGTTTTTGTGCTAATGTTTTCAAGCATTATTAAAGACCAGGTAACTTAGAATGAACGTCCTGTCAGTGTTACTGGAAGAATGTTTGCTCATAACTTTGAGAGTGTTTCTCATCACACTGCGTCTTTTGACCTGACCGTTATTTGTCTCAAAAAGCACTTCCAGAGAGTCATTTAAAAATGCCTGTAGCTGGACTGCAGTAAGTGTAGTCTGAGATTTACTCATTGTGGATTTTTATCGTAGTACACAGTTGATATTCTCTTGATTTACTGTAAAACCGTGTGAACTGTGTGTAGATGAAGTGTGTTTAATAGAGCAGTTTGAGGAGCATGTGTGAGGAAAAACAGTTGTGCAGCTTCAAAACATTCTATTATTAATTTCATGGCCGTTCCACTGCTCCGTGTGTGTGTGTGTGTGTGTGTGTGTGTGTGTGTGTGTGTGTGTACACTTGGATGGGTTAAATCCAGAACAGATATTCTAGACCACACTTGGCTATACGTCAGGTCAAAAAAAAAAAAAAAAAAAAACAGCAAAAAAAACACTCTATTATTAATTTCATGGCCGTTCCATTTCCAACTTGTTTTCTGAATAACCAGATGGAAAGAGAACATGATATGTGCCATGGAGGAATATCAGGAATGAACTGCAGAAGTGAGCGATGTCTCATCAGGATGGTAGCGTGTAAAGCCGGATCTCACATCTACAGCGGCGTCCGGCTGGAAACCAGGTTCAGCACAGATTATAATGACAGAACTCCCTCAGAGCCGCCGGCACACGGCACAAATTAATGAGAGGATTTCTCTATCGCCCTACTTTAATATCCAATTAAACCATGAAGCGTGTGTGTGTGTGTGTGTGTTCCTGAAGCTGTCTTGAGTGCTCCAGATGAGTGCTGGACTCTACCACATCCTCAGAAGACTGTTAAGGACTTTACTAAGTTTCTGGTACTTTATTAAGTGATGTGGTGTGTGAAACAATCAGGACAGCAAAAACACTTTAAAGGGGTCATGAACTAAGAAACCAAAATGCCCTTGATCTTTTGACATATGAGAGCTCATTGTGCTATAAAAACATCCTGTAAGTTTTAGAACTCAAAGCTTTCTCGTCAGTCTAAAAACAGCGTATATTGAAGCCAATCTGCTAAAATGACAGCTTGTGGAATGTGACACTTTATGACGTCATAGTGTGGCTAAACTCCGCCTCCACAGAAAAAGATCTAAAGCACTGTCTGTTTAGCCCCGCCCACAGTTTCCACACCACTGCCTGTTTAGCCCCGCCCACAGATTCCACAGCGCTGCCCGATTAGCCCCGCCCACAGATTCCAGCCTGTTTAGCCCCGCCCACCGATTCTAAAGCACTGCCTGTTTAGCCCCGCCCACAGTTTCCGCACCACTGCCTGTTTAGCCCCGCCCACAGATTCTAAAGCACTGCCCGTTTAGCCCCACCCACAGATTCCACACCACTGCCTGTTTAGCCCCGCCCACAGTTTCCACACACCACTGCCTGTTTAGCCCCGCCCACCGATTCTAAAGCACTGCCTGTTTAGCCCTAGCCCACAGATTCCACACCACTGCCTGTTTAGCCCCGCCCACAGTTTCCACACCACTGCCTGTTTAGCCCCGCCCACCGATTCTAAAGCACTGCCTGTTTAGCCCCACCCACAGATTCCACACCACTGCCTGTTTAGCCCCGCCCACAGATTCCACACCACTGCCTGTTTAGCCCCGCCCACCGATTCTAAAGCACTGCCCGTTTAGCCCCACCCACAGATTCCACACCACTGCCTGTTTAGCCCCGCCCACAGTTTCCACACCACTGCCTGTTTAGCCCCGCCCACCGATTCTAAAGCACTGCCTGTTTAGCCCCGCCCACAGATTCCACACCACTGCCTGTTTAGCCCCCGCCCACAGATTCCACACCACTGCCTGTTTAGCCCCGCCCACAGATTCCACACCACTGCCTGTTTAGCCCCACCCACAGATTCTACACCACTGCCTGTTTAGCCCCGCCCACAGATTCCACACCACTGCCTGTTTAGCCCCACCCACAGATTCCACACCACTGCCTGTTTAGCCCCACCCACAGATTCCACACCACTGCCTGTTTAGCCCCGCCCACAGATTCCACACCACTGCCTGTTTAGCCCCGCCCACAGATTCCACACCACTGCCTGTTTAGCCCCACCCACAGATTCCACACCCACTGCCTGTTTTAGCCCCCGCCCACAGATTCCACACCACTGCCTGTTTAGCCCCGCCCACCGATTCTAAAGCACTGCCCGTTTAGCCTCGCCAACAGATTCCACAGCACAGCATATTTTGCATTTTGATATTTGGAATAGGGTCATTAGGCTAATTTTGTCACACAAATTAATTCATATTAGTGAAAAAATATGACCAGTCATAACTCTTGTTTGTACTATAGTGGTCGACAAAGAAGGGTTTATGAAATTAACTTTTTTTTTTTAATGTGTGTGTGTGTGTGTGTGTGTTAACAATTAAAGTACTAAAGTGGTAAACAGGGCTCAAGAATTAGAGATGGGTGAGAAAAACTCAAAACAGGATTGCGATAGAATGTGTTACTGTATGTTGTTTAGCTGACAGCTGGTGCTATATGAAAACCTGCTGTATGTTTGTGAAATCTGATATTCAGCATTTCTTGGCAAAGCATGCACAGCTGACCTGAGTGACACGCATATTTCACAAACACAAAATTAGTGAAATTTGGTGACAGTCGAGGTGCTGCCACACACGGCTTTGCTCTCATCTCCACTCACACACTGTAGTTTTTTTATTTTTCCATATTTTGATAATTTAGCAGGAGGCATGGTGTCTTTCACAGGTGAATACAGTACAGACTGAAATCATGTGCAGGTGGGTGAAGGGATCGTTCACCCAAACATGAAAATCCTGTCATCATTTACTCAAACCTGTATGATTTTCAATTAATAAGTGGAAAATGCTTCTGCAGATGACATATGATTCTTTATTTTTTAATTTACCAGCAACAGTCCTGCAGAGACTGTCAGTCTGTTACCATGGAGACGAAACTCTGGCAGTGCCTCTCCATCACAATAATCTGCTCACTCCGTCTCGTCATCAGCACAGCTTCATCATCTTTAGAATATAAACTGGGTAGAGTAAAATGTTTTTAATGCAAGCATTTCAGTCAAATATTATTTATGCACCATGTCAAACCTTTAAGCGGTAATAAAAATAACTGGCAACAGCAGTTTCAAAGTAGCCCCGGGTAAACCATGGAGTTGGCAACTTCAAACCTCCTGTGGTTTCTAACGCTTGGATTCTCTCAAGTCTGCTTTTGATGCATCCTCAGTATCAAGAACACATGCGGCTACTTTCATGCGTCCTCTGTACTTGAGTTCTTGAGTACTGGGACTCTTCCAGAAAGCTGTTTTGAACCCCCAAAACAAAGTCCAAACTCCCTTCGTTTTGACCTGATTTTGTTTGAAATGATGTCACAGCAGTTCGTTCTTCAGTGTGAATTGAAGGCTTTGAGACTGGTTTTCATTCTGCTATACCTCAGTTCACTTCTCTGTGGCAGCTCAGGTCACTGATTGAGTGACAATGAGACACAGACACGCTCTCCAGACCCTTCACTCTCTCCGCTCCCCTTTACAGGTTTCAAGAAGCAGCTGAAGACACTTTATTTACATTTAGTCATTTAGCAGACGCTTTTATCCAAAGCGACTTAACCACAATATTGTAATATCGCGATATTAACAAGCAACTCCCACAAACGCAATGTTCAAGGTTTTTTCTATGGGACTATGATCTTGTTTTAAAATGTATGCATGTATATTGAATGTTCAATAAGTTAATTATCATAGAGTGTAATATTTGTACATCAAGGGGAGTTTAAAATCTTTCTCTTCTCTGATTCTCCCCTCTGCTCTTTGTTTGTTTCCTAATAAACATGGCTCTGTGCTAAATTGCTCATGCTCCTCTATTGTAAGTCGCTTCGGATAAAAAGTCTGCTAGATGCATAGATGTACTGTAAATCACATCCGCAGTGATCACTGCCTCTCCCTCGTGTCTTCTCCATTGTCTCTGAACACAAATGATTTCTGGTGGCTTTGTTCTGGAACAACTGAACACCCTGAAGAGTAAAGTCTGATCAGCCTCATGTCTTCCTCTCCTCCCAAGACCTGCATCTACTTCATCAAACACATCTAAAGGTCAGGACTGAACGCAACAGTGAAGATCCTCTGTGTGCGTGGGGCGAGAGTCCAGCTCTTCTTCACACTTCTTCTGCACTTAAGTGGCGAACTGTCCCTCTGTAGTTTAGATTTGAGCCATTCCCCCGCTATAGGCTGTTGGTGTGCTAGAGTCTGTTAAATAAAAGTGTAATTAAAAGTGAAATGAATAGTAAATGCAATGTAAGTGCAGTCAGAAGAGCAGGAGTCTTAATGCCAGCGCACTGCACTCACAAAAAATAAAAAAATAAAAAAATTTGGATGTAAATAATATAACTCAGAAATATACTTCAAATTAATCAGTATTAAAATATCACACATAAAAAAGTTTCTTAAACCGTATTTTAAAAATGTATTACAAAAAAACGTTTTTTTTTTTTTTTTTTTCTGGTTGCTATATATAATAGCATATACAAAATAATCATGTAGATATTATTAACGCATGTCACATACAAATTAAAAACCTTATTATATTAATTATATAAAAAAAAATAAACCTTTACACAGAGAATGAACAGGTGTGAAAATTATATATCACCTTATAGGTAGCATATGTGGCCATTTCACTCTTGATGAAGGAAATCTCTGTCATTTCTGTATGGGTTTCACAGTTTCATCGTTCTTCATTATGGCTGGTAAAGTCATGCAGAGTAATATTTTGGCTGGCGTATGAATCCTGGTGAAGTCTGGATGGGGGACAGCAGATGGTTTGCTGTGGCTCTGGAGTCTGTGGACTCTCGCTGCTCTTTGATGATGATGAACAGACTCATGCTGACCTTAAATGTCCTGACAGAAGCACCTCCTCATATCTCAGCAGCTCTCAGTTACTCAAAGTGCTTTGAGTACAGTCTCAGAGTTACGCAATCGACTCATCCGCAGGAAGACCAAATGAGATTAGGACAGAAATGAGGGATCAGAGCCGATGTGTTTTAGTTGCCTGCGGATAGGAGAATGATGAGTGTGTTGGTTATTCATGGTCTGCTGCTCGTGCCGCTGGTGTGTGCTGTCTACATAGGCACCCTCTGAAATGCATTCTTATGAGTGACCGCTTTGAAACGCAACTCATGCGATGAGTGTTTCTCACAGAGATCTCACCGGAGACTCCCTGAACAAATGATTTTATCTCACTACTCTAATAAGCATTTAAATTCACAACACACACTGTGTGTTCAGTGCACACTCCCATACAACAGCAACTAATTAACTGTGTGGTTAATATCTACTCTTTTGCATGTATGTACAGACAGGGTTTGGTATCTGAAATGGCTGTGCTGAAAGCAGTCTTTTAAATGTCTGCAGAGCTCATGTTGGAGACGGTGACTCATGCTGAATCATGTCTTCATGGCTGGAGGCTGCTGGTTTTGTTGAGTCATGGAGGTGCAGACTTCCATTCACTCCTAGCTTCATTCGATCTCAGATGGCTAACCAGCACAAGCACTCACAAATCAGGCAACCGACTTGACCTCATTTACACATGCAGACAACATTTTGATATCATTTCATTATAACATTGGATCTTTTATGTGAAACTTACGCTCACGTTCACCCTCCCATCTTTATGCAACTGACACTTTATGTTCCACTTTAACTTCTTGTCCAGACAATATATGTCCTCTCTCCTCCCGGCCAGCACTGCCTCTTCTAACCCCTGTATCTGATGTTCTTCATGGACATCGGTCCAAACTCATCCTCATCCAAAGTCTGAGCTTCTCGTCTTCCCTGCCACTCCGACTCTACAGCATGATTTCTCCATCCAGCTAGTTCCATCAACAATCATCACGTTTGCTCAGAAATCTTGGTGTAATCTTTGATGACCAGCTGACCTTCAAAGACAGCATTGCAAAAAACACTTGATCTTGCAGGTTTGCATTGCACAGCATCAGAAAGATCAGGCTCTTTCTAATGGAGCATGCTGCTCACCTTCTTGTCCAGGCCCTGGTCATTTCTAGGCTGGACTACTGCAATGCTCTTCCGGCTGGACTTCCATCAAGCACAATCAAACCTCTTCAAAAGATTCAGTATGCAGCGGCACAACTCAGCAATCTCGTCAATATTAGAATATTTAGAAATGGAGAAGTTAACAGGATAGATTTTATAAAGGATTTAGCCAACACTACAATTTATATCAGTCTGAAATTACATTTTTACATAAATTACAATTGTTATTTATGAGAGTAGAATGCCTCCAAACAAATTAAACATGGACATAATGAAGTCAGGTGCAGCATGCTATCATTTGAAATGTTAGAATGCCACTGTTTGGAGGCAGCGTGCATCAATAAATGCTTCAAAGTATGTAACACTGTCACATGAGCTCATTACTTAAATGTTAAATCGATTTAATATTTTTACCCAGTGTTGTCTGATCATGCGAGGAGTCAAAAAGATGTTAAAATCACGGCTGATACACTGATCGGTCACGCTGGAAACAGAAGGTCAAGTCAAGAACACTGCACTGTGGGATACAGTAGTGTACTGCACATTTCAGCAAAGCTATTCCATGCATACTGAAGCTTTGCATGCTGCAGAAACAGCAGGACTGGTGTGTTAGCATGCTGAACACGTTTGTGCATTTGGGGGGAGGCAAACATCACAGTAGCTTCAAAATAATTCAGCTTGTAACATGTCAGTGTGTGTGTGTGTGTGTGTGTGTGTGTTGCATCACTGTAGTGTTTCATTACCTGTGCATCAACCCTAGCTGCAGACCGTGTTTTGGGCATCTGTGAGGCTCAGGGCTGCTGCACAGACAGACAGCTCGCTGGGTTTCGAGACACGGCCCTGCGCTGCAGTTCCAGTGTGTGGTCCACAGGGGGCGCAAGGACCGGCGTTCACTGCGCGTCTCAGCTGAGCTCGAGACTGAGAGCGCGCTCATCATCATCATCATCATGTCCACGGCGGATCACACAGTCATGCACGGCATCTGGGGCAGGAACGCGATGGAGACGCCGAAGAACAAGGGCTTCAGCCTGATCAGGATGATGTCTCCGAATTACAGGAAGGAGAAGAATCCACAGCAGCAGCAGCAGCAGCAGCATCACAACAACATGCCCTTCATGATCCACTGCCACATCGGCAAAGAGATCAAACACATATGCAGCAACTGCAGCCGCGGCAGCCACGCGCAGCACGGTGAGTAACGACGCGACGCGACGCGAGCGGACAGAGAGCTGGTCACACAGCACGCGCTCTTCGGCTCCGCGGTCAACTTGTTTAATTTCTTTGTTTTCAACACTATGTACATTTGCGTCTTCGGACGCGTTCAGATTTTGCTGTTCTTAATTACTGGCCTCGTGCACAGAAAGCGTCAGGAGCGTCGCGTTTTTAATGAGGCGTGTTTAAATAGCAGGACTCGAAACCGGTCTGGAGCTCGTTTCTGTCCTGTGTGTGAACGCTGCCGAAAGTGGCGTCCACATGGGATTCATCTAGCGTTCTGTTTTTGCAAACATTTGCATATTATTTGATGTATTATTGTAAATTATACATATTGGTTTATAGTGCAGATAGTTACTGCACCGTTATTTTTCTGTAGCGGCTGATGAATCTGAAATCTTGCACATTCTAGGAAAATAGCTTCCTCCTTTGTTGCGAAATAAAGTCAGGTGTGTGTTTTTGGCTTCTTTTGCACACCTCCAGACTCCCTCACAGCTGTTTTCATTGGTCAGCGCAGTCACTGGTGTGTGTGTGTGTGTGTGTGTGTGAACAACTCTATACTGAGATTCAAATACGTATGAAATCAAAATTGACTCTGTTTACTTTCACACACAATACTTGTCTTGTGGTGAACAATCAATTCATGCAAGTTATCCAGAGGAAAAATAAATAAATTATAAATTATAGTCAAAATCTGAAAATCTGCTTTGAAGTACATCACAATGCTTGAGTAAAGTCAGTCGCAGCGTTTAGTTCACGCAGACTGTAAAGTTAGTGTTTAGGGAAGGGTTAACTGGTTCAAACTGGTTTGGGGAAAAATCACGTTTTTTTTTTGAGTATCAACTTAAAAAAATATTCTACAACTAAAAACATTTTATATAAACAGTTTTTTTAATTTGAGGTTATTTTTACAAGTTAGTTTGTGAACACACAAGTTCGTTCCTACAGACAGTGATCTAGCGATAAAGCAACAGATCGTTTTGAAAGCGAGTGTGTGAACAGGTTTATGAGATGGTGGTCTTCTGTTGTGTGCAGGTTTTATCAGTTCAGCCCTAGAGCGCTCATCTCCAGTCTCATCCCCTCTTCACATGAGAGGTTCGAGATGAGGACTGAGTGTAGATCATACCGTCACACCATCAGCTAACATGCCGTCATCATGAACCTGCTGGTTTAATCCTCTCTGATTAATGTGCTTCACACGTGTTAATATGATTATGACGGAGCTATAAATACCCTGCTGCATGTGTGTGATCGGCACGTGCTCGTCACACTGTGTCCTTGTGTTTCTCCTGAGCTGTGTGTGTGTGTGTTCAGGTGGAGCGGTGCTGATGGTCTGCTGTAGTGTGTGTGTGTGTGTGTGTGTGTGATGTATGTCAGTAGGTACTGCGCGTCTCCACTGTATTTGACCTACTTCTGTGCCTGCATTTCTCGCTCTGGCACAAAATGAGAGACGATGTAGAGCCTGAAGCAGAAATCATGTGAAGCTGTTTGTTCTGGCGCATCAGCTCGAGACTGTGTGTTCCTCTACAGCAGAGGAGGTGGAGAAGCTGGCCTCGATTCACTCCGAGTCCCTGGTGACCGGATCACACTGCAGGAGCAGGTTCGCCTCTCTGGGACGCCTCTTCAAACCCTGGAAGTGGAGGAAGAAGCAGAGCGAGAAGTTCAAGCAGAGGTCAACAGGTAAATCCTGCTCTTTTTCTGTTAAATATACCCCATATATTAAGACAAATACATATTAAAATGTACATTTAGATTCATGCATATGGCAGGTGCTTTAATCCAGAGTGACTTGTGCTGTTTTCAGATTTAATCAGTTCATGCATTCCTTGGGAATCAAGTCCATGACCTTGGTGTTGCTTGCGCTGTGCTGTTTGAGCTACAGGAAGATCTCATGTAATGTGTCATAATCGTGTTTTTGGGAGAAGACAGGATTTTGGTCTCATCTTTGCAAAAGATGATATTTCTGAAAGTGTAACTCTGTAGAGGACCTTAGTGAGACCCTGTCATGTTCCTGGTGGTTCTTCTCCCAGATTGAAGTGCTGAAGCCATTTCTTTTGGTTGGCTGTTGATTCATGGATTTGTTGGGACAGGAGCAGTGGATTTATTGATTATGAGGAGCTCATTTGAAGGAATGTTCTGGGTTCAGTGCATGTTCAGAAACAATGTCAGCTTGTGTCTTAGTTGTTTTCAAAAGCAGACGTCCCAGTGAGGAGCTCTTGATCACTGCACATGTGAGGAGATTCTGTCCTTCAGCAGAGTGTTCTCAGTACAGACATGTTTGCATCCGGCAGCACATTGATTTCTGAAATCATGTGCTAATGGTGTGTGTGTGTGTGTGTG
>NC_056573.1:1647575-1662575 GCF_018340385.1 Cyprinus carpio
GGGCTGTCCAAAACAAAACAAAACAAATCCACATCAGATTCAAAAGTGTTGCATCCGAATGTTAGATCTGCGTCATCCGTCAGTGACGTGCGAGATGTGACGGTGATGTGTGTGTCATTGCATTTTAATGCTTTTGTTGGTCTGTCCAGCTGAAGGCACTAGATGCGGTGCTGCTACGTTGTTCCTTCAGTGTACTGCAGAAGACGAGAGCATCAATGTGGAGAAGATGTTGTTTACGTCAAAACTGAAACCAAGCCGTTCACACAGAAACACATATTTATTGCATTTTTTCTAGACAGACTAATACACTACCGTTCGAAAGTTTGCGGTCAGTAAGACTTGTAATGTTTTTTAAAAAAGCCTCTTATGCTTATCAGGCCTGCATTTATTTGATCAAAAATACAGAAAAAAACAGTAATCTGCCAAAATGTTATTACAATATGAAATAATGTTTTCTATTTTAATATCCTTTAAAATATAATTTATTTCTGTGATGCAAAGCTGAATTTAAATCATCATTACGTCACATGATCCTTCAGAAATCATTCCAATATGATGATTTATTATTAGAATTATCAATGTTGGCAACAGACGTGCTGCCAAATTTTTTTTTGGAAACTGTGATATTTTTTTCAGGATTCTCTGATGAACAAAAGTTAAAAAATAACAGCATTTATTCAAAAATATAAATCTTTTCTATCACTTCTTATCAATTTAACACATCCTTGCTGAATGAAAGTTTTAATTTCTTCAAAAAAAGAAAGAAAAAACTTTTGAATGGTAGTGTATATTGTTAAAAAAAGATTTATATTTTAAATAAATGCTCTTCTATTTAAGTTTTTATTCATCAAAGAATCCCGAAAAAAAAAAAGTATCACAGGTTCCAAAAAATTATGAAGCAGCAGAACAGTTTCAGCTCTGATAATAAATCAGCATATTAGAATGATTTCTGAAGATAAAAAAACTTTATTTTACATAATAATAAAAATCAACAATGCATCACAGCAATAAATTAGATTTTGATGTATATTAACATAAAAAAACTTTATTTTACATCATAATAATATTTCACAATATTATATTTTTTTTCTGTATTTTTAATCATATAAATGCAGCCTTGATGAGCAGAAGAGACTCCTGTAAGAAACATTCAAAACCCAAACTTTTGACCGGCAGTGTATCAGCGCTGCACTCGCGTCTCGCTCAGGAGAGCATGTTTAGAAAGCCATGGAAAATTAATTTAAGTTCAAAAAAAAAAAAAATCAAGACTCAATACTTTATTTCCCCATCACCCATAACCCATATCTCAAAATTAAAAAAAAAGAAAGTAGCTACTCTTTGTGATTGGTTTTCAGTCCTTTGTATTAAACATGCATGGTGCTGTTTTTTTTTTCTTCTTCTAATTGTTTAAGCAACTTTATTAATTATATTTGGTTTATAAACATTATTTTAAACATTATGCATTTTTTTCAAAGATAGTTATGTTATTTTATTACGCTTTGAAGAAACGTGCATTAATAACATTTTAATAACTCGATGCGCCCTCTTGTGGCTTCAGGAGAGAAGCCAAATGCTTTTTTAACCCCTAACTGAAATTATGCCTTTTAAATTCAAATATAATTTTTTTTCAAAATAATGTTTTAAGTAGTAGAACATTCGAATTTAGTTTTTCAGTCATTTTGACAGCCCTAGTGCTTTAAACTAGAATTGTTCAAAATGTGTATTTTTACTAGTTTACTAACTAATAAAATCTAAACTGTAATCATTCACAAATGTGTAAGTGTTCAGTAATTCAGTGTTGTGTTTAAAAATAGTTATTTCCTTTTTAATATTGTATTATGAATTTATATTATTTTATGAACAAATCTAAATTAAAATTATAAAAAATATATTTTTGCTGAGATTTGTTTGTGTCATGATTACATGATTGCGCAGTGACATCACAACATCATTCAGCAACTTCTAGCAACAAATCGACCTTCCTTCAGCAGCTTTCCCTGAAAACTAGTCCTCAACACTGAAGATAACACAAATGCCAGATTAAAAAGTTTTCAGGATAAATAACCTGTGGGCAAATATCGCAGATATTGTAATAAAATGCATAATAAGTTGAGAAAAGCAGAAATCATGGCCACAATCAAAATATGATTTATGGTGCATTTGTGGAGAGGCGTGTTATCAGAATTATTCATGTTTTATCAGTCCAGATCATGAAACGCCTGCTGATGCACTGTTTCACTCTTATTATCATCTGACACGTTTTTGAATGTGTTTGTTGTTTACTGTTTATCTGTGGATTTTACAAAACCAATATCTGAAGGAAACTGGTTAAATATCATCGGAGTGATCAGTGTCTCTCTGTAGTGTGGTGAAGGTACTGAAGGACTTCAGAAGATAATTACAGCACATGAAAGCATAACATAGCATAACAGTGCTGCTTTAGCTGACGGCGGTTTTTAATGAGTTCAGCTCAGATAACGAGGCGCTTCATGAGCTGAATAATCTGCTTTGTTCTGCTGTGTCCAGCGCTGCTCGTCCTCTTTCTCCTCAGAGTTAGTTCCTGGTGTTTGTGATGGTGATGAATGCTTTGTTCCTCAGCCACCGTTGAGTTCCGCGCGGCTCTGGACAGAGGACTCTGTGCTCAGGACAACGCGCTCAAGTCGCTCACGCTTCCTCCCAAGAAAACCGTCACCTTCCCCAGTGACCTTCAGGAGCCGCCGGCCAAACCTCAGCTCATCCACAAACAGCCTCCTGCCCTGCCGCCCAAACCCTTCTCCAGAACTGACCAATCACAGCACAGGTGAGACACAGACCTGCAGACTGACCAATCACAGCACAGGTGAGACACAGACCTGCTCCAGACTGACCACCTGCTCCCATCACAGCACAGGTGAGAAACACACCTGCTCCAGACTGACCAATCACAGCACAGGTGAGACACAGACCTGCTCCAGACTGACCAATCACAGCACAGGTGAGAAACACACACTGCTCCAGACTGACCAATCACAGCACAGGTGAGACACAGACCTGCTCCAGACTGACCAATCACAACACAGGTGAGACACACACCTGCTCCAGACTGACCAATCACAGCACAGGCGAGACAGACCTGCTCCAGACTGACCAATCACAGCACAGCTCCAGACACTCAGATGTCCTGATGAAGATTTAACAGCTCTGATTGTGTACAACATCAAACACTTTGATTTGAAGCAAAAGAGTCTTTGCAAACCAGAAAATCATGTATTTACTCTCACGTTGAGTTTATGCTTAAAACAAGAATAATTATCTGTCATTGGGGAGTGAAAACTTGTTTTCTCCTTGAATTAAGTTGTTTTTTCTGCGATCATTGGCAGATATTTGTTCTTGTTTAAATCATAAACTCCCTTCATTTTGATCAGTTTAGCAGAAATCAAGACTTCTTCCCTTCGGTCCTTGTGCTTCTCCAGTAAATGTGTCTTGATTCAAGAATCCTTTGATCTGGAAACCAGACAGAAATACCGAGGAAGATCAGCACTGTTTGAGAGCGGAGCGGTTCTAGCCTTGAGGGTTTTTAATAAGATTAATTAAAGTAGTGGAGATCTGTTTGAAGTTGTGTTTTCAAACTGTGCTTCCTAGACACTTACATTTAGAGAACTTTATTCTGTGTTTTCTATTCCTTCAGTTTTCTTTATTTGGTCTTAAATGAACCATCGAACAGCCTGCAGAACCCCTGCAGAGATACTGATGTGTGTGTGTGTGTGTGTGTGTGTGTGTCCAGACTCGTGTCAGCCGCTGAAGGTGTCGTGTCTGCAGGGAAAGCCGTCTCCTCCGCTGCCTCCTAAGAAGCTGATGCTGTACTCGTCCTCGGCCGCGCCGCTCTCCTTCGCTCCGTACAGTCACCCGTCGAACCGCATCATCGACGAGCTGCAGAAGGCGCTGGCGCTCGCCGTGCAGAGGCTCGACAGGTGCGTCTCATCCAATCATCCATCACATCCATTAGACTGCATCATGCAAAGAATCAACATTGGATTTGATAATCACAGCGTCTGCATGCTGAGCACAGAAAACAGCTGCTGCTCTCATCACCGTACAGCAGTACATCATGAGATCTGTCAACAACACACACACGATATACAGTAACACAGGACACAGAGCTGACCTAAACACGAGAAGGCTCTGAACTAACTGATGAGCTTACAGTTCAGTGCAGCTTGTGCTGTGTGAAGCATCGAGACGTGTTTTGTGTTTGAGTCCTGACAGCTTCACACACTTCACTCATCATCAAACACACACAGTGCAATGTGATATAACTACTGCTCAGATGAGTGTGTGTCCCTCACACAAGATAATATTAAGTTTGTGCTTGTGTGTTTTATTCTCATTTCTAATTTAGTGATTTTCATTTTTGGTGTAAAATGGTAAGCAAGCAGTTGTTTTTGTTTTAAAATGTACTGATTATATTATTAGGGCAATGATTTTTTAATCTGATTAGATGTGTGTATTGTCTTTTGTTTATTTTCTCATTTAATCATAATTTCAGTTACAGTAATACAATGCTATAGGCTTCTGTGTGTTTACGCTATGTATTAACTATTTAATGCAGTGAGTCATTGAATCATTCACTCAACTGATTCGTTCAGAAATGCAGATTCGTTCAGGAGCTAAACACTGCTGTGTTGCTCAGAGGTGTGCAGCTGTTCTGCTCTGCCTTTGTTTGGAGTATTTTTGTTGGTAAAATGGAGCAATAATGAAATAACGTTTTGTATATTGAGCTGTTGTATGAACCGAGTATCATATTTGCAGTTGTGCAGATATTTAGGGAAACTGCACCTTTGCTTGTGTGACATTGCTCAACAACATCATATGACATAACTGGGAATGTGTTTTCCACAGTGAGTGACATACTATCATTAGTCTATACGTACTGATTTGTTATCCACATACACTGACACATTAAATGTGTCATTAAAACAGCAGTTACAGTGCTATCATTAGTCTATACGTATTGCTCTTACCAACTCATATTTATTTAATGTTCTGAATTGATCTGATTGAGATGAGTCTGATTGGTCGCTCAGCGTCTAACAGTGCTGAAGCACAGAAATGTGTCTCTGTCTGTGTTCAGGCTGGCTCTCAGTCTGTGATAGTGGAGGGGCAGACTCTTTCTGCAGTTACACAGACACACCAGTAGGTGACTGCATGAGTGAGTCACTGAATTATTCACTCAGCCGATTCATTTAAAACACTGATGAACTGACCGCTCTTCATCCGGTCTCAGTGTTCAGTGGATGTGTGACGTGTGTGTGAGAGGTTCTGTGAGTGTTTGACCGTGTGAGTGTGAGTCACATGACCGCTGGTGTGTTGTGTTCCTGCAGCTCTGCGGTTCACGCGGGTCAGTACAGCGCTCCTCTCCGGGCCGTGGTCATCGACTGTGACGATGATAAAGAGAACATCCCCAGCGAGTCTGACTACGAGGACCTGCCCAGCATGTACAGGGATGAAGAGCAGGAGGAGGAGGAAGATGAGGACGACGACGATTCGCTCTTTACAAGTTAGTCTTGAGACCGTTTGTGTTTGCTGGGATACGGCAGACTCGTTGATTTTTCCTAGTTCTGGATTTATAATGAGGCAGTCAGAGCTCATTGTGTGTGTGTGTGTGTGTGTGTGTGTGTGTGTGTGTGTGTGTGTGTGTGTGTGTGTGTTCAGGCACTCTGGCGCTGAAGATCCTGAGGAAGGACTCTCTGGCGGTGAAGCTGAGTAACCGGCCGTCTCAGAGAGAACTGCAGGAGAAGAACATCTTACCTGCACAGACGGACGAGGAGCCAGCAAACTCACACGGTACACACACTATTTTGCAAAAAATCACACGGTACAACTTCGCACCACCTTAGTGATTGCAAACAGACCACTGATTGTCATGGGTGTGTTTTTCCACAAACACTGCATTACTGAGATTATCATGAAGCGTCAGACGTTTGCAGCTTTAATGTGACTCTCGTGTGTCTCAGTTTCTGAGATGTTGTTCTATTTTGCTGTGACGTGCTGTGCGCAGTGTGTGTGTGCGTGTTCGGTGTGTTCATGCGTGATAGTGGAGTGGGCGTGTGTCTGTGTGTGTGACGTAGGTGACTGTGTGTGTGTGTCACTGTGTGCGCATCAGCGATGTGTGTGTGATGAACGTGCGCTGCGTGTGCGTGTGTGTGTGTGTGGATGTGTGACGTGTGTGTGTGAGTGCGCGTGTGTGTGCGTGCGTGCGTGTGTGGTGTGTGTGCGCGTGACCGTGTGTGTGTGTGTGTGCTCTGCGGTTCGTGCGGGTGTGTGTGTGCTCCTCTGTGGGCCGTGTGTGTCGTGTGACGTGTGTAAAAGCGTGCGTGCGTACGTGCGTGCCCAGCATGCAGGCGTGAGTGAGGAGGCGAAGTGAGGACGTGACGATTCGTGTGTGTGTGTGTGTGAGCGTGTGTGTTGCGCTGTGATGTGGCTGACGTGTGTGTGTGTGTGTGTGTAATGTGGCAGTCAGAGCTCGTGCGTGCGTGTGTGTGTGTGTGTGCGCGCGTGTGTGTGTGCGTGTGTGTGTGCGTGAGTGGACTTCTGGCGTGTGAAGCTGTGCGGCCGTGTCAGTGGTGAACTGCAGTGTGGTGTGTGCACAGACGCGTGTGCGTGCAGTGCGTGACGTGTGTGTGTGTGTGGTGTGTGCACACAAACACACACACACAGACACACACACACACCTTGCTCTCTCCGCTGTGTGTGTGTGTGTGTGTGTGTGTGGAACAGGAGACTGAGTCAGAGGCTGTGTGTGTGTGTGTGGAACAGGAGACTGAGTCAGAGGCCCACGGCTGAAGAGCTGGAGCAGAGGAACATCCTCAAACGTGAGTCCAGAACACAGAGAGACACTTACACACTTCCCATGATGCAGCCTGTTCCTCGTGGATGACATCAGTTCATGTTGTCTGTAACGTGCAGTGATCTTGCTTCAGTCTTTAACAGTGTATGTGTGTTGAATCTGCTGATGTGAACTCAACACCTCTGACCTCTGACCTGCTCCTGTCCCACAGCTCGTAATGAACAGGAGCAGATGGAGGAGAAGAGAGAGATCAGACACAAACTCTCACGCAAGGTATGATGTGGAGAGTGTGTGTGTGTGTGTGTGTGTGTGTGAGTGTGTGTGTGTTATGTGCTGAGTGTGTGTGTGTGTGTGATGTGCTGAGTGTGTGTGTGTGTGTGTGATGTGCTGAGTGTGTGTGTGTGTGTGTGTGTGTGTGTGTGTGTGTGTGTGTGTGTGTGTGTGTGTGTGTGGAGTGTGTGTGTGTGCAGTGAGTGTGTGTGTGTGTGTGTGTGTGATGTGTGTCAGATCCTGCATCAGCATCAGCATGCGTCTCTCATTGCATCTACACATGGCTCGTATCTCAACCCCATGACTGCCATAGAGTGTGTTTGTGTGTGTGTGTGTGCGCTGAGTGTGTGTGGTGTTTCAGCTGAGTCAGAGGCCCACGGTGGAGGAGCTGCGACACGCTAAGATTCTGATGTGCTTCTGATTACGTGGAGGTGGCAGACGTCGACTACGACAGACGCGCAGACAAGCCCTGGACGAGACTCACAGCAGCCGACAAGGTGAGTGTAGACGGTGTGAGGAGTGTGTGATGGCTGAGATGTGATCGGTCCGCTTCTACTGGGATTTTCATCAGTGATGCACCAACATTCAACAGCTGAATTATTTTAACAGAGATCTTTTAGTCTGTGCTGTTTTCATTTTTTGATAAGAAACAAAGTCTCAGCGTTGAATCGGTGAATGTGTTTTTTCTTCTCATAAGTGTTTTGGTGTTTCAGCTGAAACAAAGTCTCAGCGTTGTGTTGTTGCTGCTCTTGAATGAGTTCAGCGATCCTCTCTTCCTCTGTACTACTAGTTACAGCAGCAAATAATCATGAACGAACAGAACAACTCACTGAAATCAGGCCTGAACCACGGATTCAATCTTTTGCTGTAGTGTGTCAGAAAGAAATATTAGTTTACATTTCAAACATTCCTTTTGCCATTAATTGTAATAATCCAGTGACTTTTTTGTATGCATGAGTCTGTCAGCAGCCAGTGCTGCACACAGAGATGTGATCTGATCATCATCAGTCTGTCTGGAGTCACATGAAGATACTGAGACAGACTCAATCCAGAAGAACTGTGTCTCCGAGACGCTTCGAGAGACCTCCTGCAAAGCTCCAGTACTGTTAGAAGTGTTAGGCACTTGTGTAAAAATGCTGTAAACTGTCAAAAATAACAAAAAAAAAAGACATAAATATATCAAATAAATAAATTAAACAAAATCAAACCAAAACAAATCAACAGAAGCATCTCGAAGAATACAGTTCTTCTGGATTGAGTATGTTTATTCTTTTTCTTCTTGTGACTCCAGACAGACTGATGATGATCAGATCACATCTCTGTGTGCAGCACTGGCTGCTGTCAGACTCATGCATACAAAAAAAGTCACTGGATTATTACAATTAATGGCAAAAGGAATGTTATTTCCTGCTGACACACTACAGCAAAAGATAGAAATAACAGGCTTAAAAACAGTTGGGTGTTTTTTGTTGGTGAAAATACTAATGGCCTAAGACTTTTGCACAGCACTGTATGTTTGAGTTAATGTCTGTCATTTAAATGTTTATATTTCAGCAATAAATTGGAATAGAATTATAATTATATTAAAAAGAGATAAAAACTGTCTCATGCAATTTAAATATTTATTTGTGTTTATTAAATATATTTGATTAATTGATTTTTAAATGAACTATTTTCCTTTTTTTGTGTGGGGGGCTAATTTATGTTAAATTATTATTATTATTATTATTATTTTTTTTTTAGTGGTGCATCACTAATTTTTGTGCCAGAAGCAAGGCGGCAGATACAAACGGAGATCCTACAGAACAGAACTTAATCTTCAGAGAGTAGTGCTGCTTCACAGAAACATCAGCTGAACATTACAGGATTAATTCTGTTAGAAGTTTGCATTAATATTCATAGATCCTAAAAAAAAAAAAAAAAAGCTCTTCCTGAGTGTTACATGTTAAGCAGTGTTCTGGTGTTTTGTAATTGGAGCAAAATGTTTAGTGAGTAAGATGATCAGTAATCTAAAACTGAAGAGACCTGATGCAGTGAGGTGTGTGTGGACAGCAGGTACCTGCGCCGTCAGGTGTGGCACACTGAGAAACACGTGCACCTGTTCAGAGCTCCTTACACAGTCATGCTCCGTTATATAAACGAAGCGACGAGAGGATTTACACAGCACTACAGCGTGTGTGTGTGAGCCTCTTCAGGCAGCTGCAGTGACACATGAACTGTGTGTGTGTGTGTGTGTGTGTGTGTGTGTGTGTGTGTGTGTGTGTGTGTGTCGCTGCAGGCCGCCATCAGGAAAGAGCTGAATGATTTCAAGAGCAATGAGATGGAGGTGCAAGACTCCATCCGACAACTTAAAACACAAAGAACATTTAAATACATAACACAAACCTAAAACTAAATATTACATATCACATTTTTAAAGATCAAAATATCATAATAAGTAATGATTAATAATGCATTAATAATCATGAAGCATGTGCTTCAAAGCTGATGTTTTTACACTATCAATAACATTTAGCTTTTCAAGCAGGAATAAGGTTGGCCAAACAGTCCCTCGAGGGCTGAGACACTTGTTCATTTCTCTAAATTAATGAAATATAAACTGTTATAGTTATAACCATGTATACACACACTCCATAAAGCCCCTACTTTACAAATAATCATGCAGTCAGGAGATGCTGTGATGCAGTCAGTGGTTTCCACATTCTGAATAAGAACCAGTTCTCGGTTCCCAACCCTAAAAATCATATCAACTGATGATCAAAATCATCATAAAATTCAAATCAACTTCAGAATGAATGCATTCATGTCACTTCTGAGCTGCATTAAACAGTCGGTGTAAATACATCTAAATGTGCCTCTTCTAGTGTTCAGATGGATTTTATTAATACTGCCTTTATCTGAGTGCTAACAGCCTAATGCTGTCGTCTTATTCTAACTCAATTCATTGATTAAATGTATAAATTTGACGTCAAAGATGAGACATAAAGTTAGAAAAAAATCAAGGACGTATGGACAAAACTCGAGGCATTTATAGTTTTTGGAGTGTACTTTATCAGTGGTAGTAGCACTCTTGCTGGTGTGATATTACTGAACTATATCATAAGGTATAAATATAAGAGGGTGACTGTTATTTTTCCCTGCTGTGATTGATGACCGCTGCTCGGGACAGATGATCTGATGTGCTCTGGATTATGTCATCACATTCCAAAAATGACATATTTGTAATCAGATTAAGTTTTAAAATGCTTACAATCAGATTAGTAACTTTTTACAGATTACATGATTACATATTCACACAATGGCGAATGGTAAATCATTCATAATGTATTGATTCGTCTTAATCTAATCTAAAACAAAAAATACTGCTTTTATGCATTTGCACACACCAGCCACGAGTCAGCGGCTGATTACACAGAAGATGAAGAGCTCACAATCATCCACAGTTCTCTGAGTCTTAATGACATTTCAGTTGAAAAATACTTAATTTGTTTCATTTGACAAATGGAAGCCCTGATGAAACGTTTAATGCACTTCATTATGTTGATAACAAAGAATGGTACATATTTTCTTATGAGAAAGGTCAACAGCAGTCTAAAAGTAATCCACATATAATGTGTGTAATCCAGTGGATTATCATGTAACGTGTAGCAGCTCCAGTTGATAATACAGTACGCTCACTGACGCTGTGTGTGACGCAGGTTTCACCGGCCGTAGAGCAGCACCGCTGACGGTCAGGTCACCAGCTGGACACTTCTGCAGAGCTCAGGAGAGACTGGTCAGACGTCACGATCCCTCATCATCCTCAGGATTCACGGCTGCTGCGGCACACTGTGGATCCTGAGCTCCTGGAGGATGAGGTTCATGTGAATCTCTTACTCATCTCAGCGCTGATACTGTCGAAGGCTCTGTGTTCCTCCCACGCGTGTGTGTGCGTGTGTGTGGATGAGGATTGTTTTAAGTTATTTTTATACCATTTTTCTAGAGTTTCTTTGTTTGTCATGCAAATGAAGCATTTGTCATAATGCCTGTCAGCAAATGTCCTGAAGGCCATCATCATGTTTTATTCATGTTTTTCCTTTTTCTTTTGCCTGCTATTTTTGTTGTGTTCGATGTATTTTTGACTTTCTCAATGTTTTTTAGAAATCCTTTTTAGGCACCCATCATCCTTGCTTCTGAATTCACCTTTTAATAAACGAGATGAGGGTTTAATTATGACGGACAGGTTGAGATGCATTGACTGACATGTGATCATCATCATGAGTATCCCGGAGTAAGGACTGCTTCATCAATCTCTCTCCAGTCTCGTGACGGTAGCTGATGTGAAGAAGTGTGTAACCTCAGATTAATTGTAGACGTCTGAATGCTTGAACGTGTGCTCTGTTCTTCCATGTAAGAGTTAGTCTTTCAGACAGACTTCTGCTGGACGAGGGAAAAACTGAGTAAAGTAACGGAGACTACAAATCAATCTTTTCAAATCGCTTCTCAAACATCCAGCGGGTGAAGCTACAATCAGATTCTGCATGCACTTTAGTAATATGCACAGTGTTTTTTTTTTTATTTTTCACCATTTGAAGTAGATTAGAGCTTGTTGAATTATCGCTCCCTTAAGCAGGAATGATTTCGGATGAAATGCTCATCGTCTTTGCTAAAGCGAAGTCCTGAAATGACTGTTTCTGTGGGAATGTTGATCATTAACCGAAACCAAACCTGAAGGGTTTCCCAACATCAGAACGAGTTTAACAGCCACTCGTGTAGCTCAGGTGCAAGATGTTTTTCCAAGACAGTGTCTGATCAAACAACATCAGCGGAGGGGAGATCGGTCAGGATGGGTTCCAGATGGTGGGATTGTTTGTGGAAGTCCAGCAGGAATAGGAGCGGTCTCCTGTGGGATTCGCTGTTCGTTATGGCACCAAATGTTGTCACGTTGAGACAAAATCAAACATCAGCGTCACTGAACTGAACCCATGTGGAAAAACTGAACCTTTCAAGGAACCAAATCATCTTTTTAACAACAGTGTGATTTTGAGAACTTTTAGAACCTGCATGAGTTTATAAGAGCGAGTGTGGAAGCGTCCTGAAGCAGCGCGTGTCTCCAGTGTCAGGGACGCCGTGATTTCAGCAATAAAACTGACCTTATTTACAAAGACTAACCACATCTGTGTGTGTGTGTGTGAACTGAAACACCATCTAGAATATTAAAGACCCAAGCTTCAGCGTCCAGGTGTTTGTTTAGAAACATCAGTGTAATTAAATGCAGCGCTGCGCGAGAGCGTCCTAATCACATCCATCAGTGCTGACATGAACACTTCACACACCAAAAATACTCAAAGTGTAGAAATTATGAACATCAACTTTATTCTTCAAAAAGTTCTCATGATGAAATTGTCACACATTAAAAAGCAAGAAGGATTTTGAGTTTTCACCCTTCAAACTGAGTAAGATAGCGATATGATGTGCTGTTCATTTGATTTCATTTGTAAACAATGTATATTGTATATATGAAACATCTACACAGATATTTAACCTTTTTTTCTTTTGCTAAATGCCAGAATTTCTACTTTTTTATTTAATATTTCTAGTCCATATTTACACATTCATGGTTTTATTTATTTATTGTTAAATGCTTATATTTCTCCTTCCTCTTTTAGTTTCTTCTGTTTTGAGGAAGACCTTTTTTAACATTAAAACTGAATGCAGTTTATAGAGAAGTGTTGACTGACTAATTTTAACTCTTTTGAAAACAGAGTAACACGTTTTGTTTATGATTGAATGTTTTTATTTATTTAGCCTGTATTTTTAAACGTGTAATTATAGTCCATGTTTACACATTTTCTTTTTTGTTAAATGCCTATATTTCTTCTATCTTCTATTTCTTGAACAGCCTATAAATGAGTTTTATGATATCGCCTGTAGGGCCTTTATTAGCGAGTCGTTAGCAGGGGTCTTCATGTATCGATCTATCTGACATCAAATAGTTTAAACCCCTGATTAATAATGAATTATTGAATTTTCCTAATTCTGTTGTACATTAATGACTGAAGCTCACATCAATTTGTTAAGGTAAACTAAAAAAAATAACTATACATAAAATTGTCTGTCTACTGTTGTTGATGTGATATACAGTAGTTTACAGGTAAGTTTGGATTGTACTGTTTCTTTGAAATGAAGGGTGACACTATACTTTGCATTAATGTTATCTCGTGTTTATTAATGGAGCAGTAATGATATTCCTTTATTCAGAGTCGTAGTGGGAGAATGATTTGTTCATAAATCTTCTATTTAATATAATATATGGCTGCTTAATACAGAAGATATGTATATATTAGTTCATGAAAGAGCTTATTGACATCATTCATGTAGTGGAGTACATGGGGTTTGGAGTAAATGTTACAACACACATCATCAGTACAGTTATCATATGGTATGATATTACAGTAAGCGTTCAGATAAAGTCTGCTGGAAGCTGAGAAATGTAAATGCAGTGCCTTAAAGTGATGCTGAATGTGATTGATCTCAGGTTTGGCCAGATCAACCTGAAATATGTTTCTCAGTGTTGTTTTCTGCAGTTTGTAGCATTTGTCCCATGAAAACTAAGAAAGTATTCTTTGACATTTCCCCCTCTAGCTCTCACCGAGCCTCAGAATCAAATCCGTTCTGCTACTCTACCTTTCATTACCTGTAATGTAATTAGATTACTTTTTTCAAGTAACTGCTTTTAAATTTACAAGAAAATATCTGTTTCTTTTTCCCATTTTTTGACTGGCAACTTTCCTGTCCCATCTGGGAAATTGATTCATTTTATCAGAAAAAGAAAGAAAGAAATTCCCTGCACTACTCAGCCTCGGCTGGCACGCAGTGGAATTCTGTCCCTTTCAACGTTTTTCGGGAAGTGGGCGGGTTTGGGACTTTCCTGTTTAGTTAAGCTGTTTGGCAGTTAGATGGATCACGAATTTCCCAGATTCAGCTGCTGTAATCAAGAGCCATGACCGAGGGCACGGGGTCCGCAGCTGGTAGGTCACTAAACTGTCTTAATCTACACATTCACAATCTGTGGACCAATCAGCTGATTTTATATTTCAGCAGTTTTGTTGTCATGGCAACCAGATACAGCCTGCACCTCGGGTGTCTGTGTCGCGCTACACTTAGAAATAAATTATAACTGTTTGTCAGCACGATCTCAGAGTAACTTTTATTAAGAAATGAACGCGTGATGAGTTCATAGCACGGATGAGATTGCGGGAGGCGTTAGTGGGTTGGATCTATTCATTTATCTTCAAAATAAAAATTTAACACGTGTTAAAATAACTTCTCTGTGTAATTTACTTCTAAGATGAAAATACTGTTTATTTAAAATATAGGTGGATATATAGCTAGTTAGTAAATCTTTGTTTCACTTTCATTGTTACTAATTCCATTGTTCTAATTTTTGTCACAATATTCACTACATTTTAAATAATCGCTTATCAAAAAGTAACGAGTAAAAATACCTGAAATTAAAACCAGCATTCGGTATTTAAAGATGAAAGGAGTGTTATAGAAGAAGATTAAACATCAACACACTTGAAAACACAGACACAGTGGATGAAGGGTCAGCAGTGTACAGGGGTCAGATTGATTATTATAAGAGTCAGTCGCTTTTGAAAAATGAACAAGTATTTTCATTTAAAAAATGATTTGTTTTCTCCTGTTTATTTATGATTGAAGGAATATCCTGTTTAATGATATATTGTAGAAGAGTAGTGTACTAATGTGAGTGCTCAGGCAATAACAAATAAAAAAATGCACCAAAATTACAATCTGTTACGTTTAGTAAGCATTTAGCTAAACTTAACCAGCCACCCTTTGTTACATTAGCTAAAAGCCCAATGCCCATAAAGATACTAAATGATTAATAATCGTTAATA
>NC_056573.1:1667575-1680075 GCF_018340385.1 Cyprinus carpio
CATCTCAGTTTTGATAGGTGTGATTCAGTTTAAAAATATCGTGACAAGCTGGAGAAAGAGACACAATGCAGAAACACTGATTTCATGATATGCATCAGTTCCACTGGTCTTTATATCTTTCAGTTCCTGAAAATGGAGAAAACAGAAGTTGTAAATTTCATTCATTAGCGTGTGATGATGTTTCTATATAAAACTGTACTTGGATTTATTCACCTTCATTTAGTTGCTGTCACACACTCAAATTACTTCTTCTCCTTTGTGCACTCCTTTCCAAACCTACACACACACACACACACACACACACACACACACACACACACACACACTCTCTCACACACACAGACACACACACTCACAGTCACACACACGCACACAATTACACACTCACACTCACGCACACACACACACATACACACACACTCTCACTCACACACACGCACACGCACACACACTCTCTCTCACACACACACACGCACTCACAGACACACGCACACACACTCTCTCTCACACACACACACACACACCACCTTCGATTGCACAGCCACTGATTGTCATGTGTGTCACACAAACACTGCATTACTGAGATTATCTGAAGCGTCAGATGTTTGCAGCTTTAATGTGACTCTCGTGTGTCTCAGTTTCTGAGATTTTGGTCTGTTTTGCTGCGTGTGCGTGTGTGGAACAGGAGACTGAGTCAGAGGCCCATGGCTGAAGAGCTGGAGCAGAGGAACATCCTCAAACGTGAGTCCAGAACCCAGAGAGACACTTACACACCAAAGCCCACTTCCCATGATGCAGCCTGTTCCTCGTGGATGACATCAGTTCATGTTGACTGTAATGTGCAGTGATCTTGCTTCAGTCAGAGAATGTCTAATATGGCGAGAAGTTTCACTCCCACTACACTTCCGGCTTCTGAACTGGTTGCAGTTCCACTCTGATTCCATATGAGGGCGCTCACAGGACGAGTGCAGAATGAATGGAGGTCAATGGCGGTATACACCTCAAAATCCACTTTTCTCAGGATATAATTTTTTGTCTAGTAATTTGAATGCTGTATTCGAAAGGAGATGCAAAGAAATTACACATTGCTGGGTGTTAGATTTTTTAGAGTCACTTATTTGCTTTAAAAAGTATTTTAAAATGTCAATGATGTCATACGTTATGCGTTCATTAGCAGAATGCTAGCGTGTTATGGGCAACAACTCAACCAGTAAGAAATCGAAAGGACATAAGTACTCGTTCATTCAACTTTCGACCTATAACCCATGTTGAACTTGCAAAACCTACAATCAGATCTGAGATTTCTCAACGGCAATCGGGTGAAAGGGACAAATTTAGCCGTCTAGCCCCATAGACTCCCATTCATTTTGTACTCATGGTGATCGCCCCCAGTGGAACTCTGGCGGAACTGCAACCAAAATTCGGTACAATAGGACTTAATAGGGAGTGGGAAGGCTCTCCGTAGACGGGCTCTGCTTCAGTCTTTAACATTGTATGTGTCTTGAATCTGCTGATGTGAACTCAACACCTCTGACCTGCTCCTGTCCCACAGCTCGTAATGAACAGGAGCAGATGGAGGAGAAGAGAGAGATCAGACACAGACTCTCACGCAAGGTATGATGGGGAGAGTGTGTGTGTGATGTGCTGAGTGTGTGTGTGTGTGTTGTTACAACCCTGGCTCTAGGGATGCAACAAAGGACACAAAACAAAAGTATGCCAATCAAAATAAGTTTATTTAATAACAAAAGTGGAAAAAAAGGGGACTGAAGAAACAGAAACACAGCTACTGCAGTGCTGGCTGCAAAACGAGAGAGACAGAGCAAGAGCATGTGTCCTAGATTTAAAGTGACTCCCTTCAGGTGGATCCAATTAACCTGTTAATTGCAGGAGAGTGACCAGGGAAACTGCAGTGAAACACAGATTAAAACACTCCTACATAACACTCCCACCCTTAAAACATGGCTATAGAATAACCTTTGGCAAAGTCAACAAGTACATAAACGATAGACAAACACCAGCACTTACGACCTTGACAGAGCATCCGCCAAAACATTATCCTTCCCACGGATGTGGCAGACTGTAAGATCATATCCCTGCAAAAACAGGCTCCATCGCATTAAGCCCTTGTTAGAATTTCTCATGCTGTGAAGGAACACTAGAGGATTATGATCAGTGTACACAAGTGAAACACTGGATGAAACATACACATCAAAATGATTCAGAGCCAGAATAAGCGCCAAAGCTTCCTTTTCAATTGTAGAATAATGCTTCTGATGGATATCAAATTTCTTTGAAAAATAGCACACAGGATGCTCCACTCCCACTGAATCATCTTGGAGGAGAATAGCACCCACCCCAAAATCACTAGCGTCCACAGCTAACTTGAAAGGTCTGTTAAAATCAGGGGCAGCAAGAACAGGGGAACTACTCAACAATGCCTTCAGATTGTCAAAGGCAACCTGACATAACTCAGTCCAAACAAAAGGAACCTTAGGGCTAAGCAGGTTAGTCAAAGGTGTAGCAACAGTGGCAAAATTTCTGCAAAAACTCCTATAGTATCCTGCCATACCCAGGAAACGTTTCAGTTCCCGCCGAGATGATGGTACAGCAAAATTCACAATGGCCTCCACTTTTGCTCCTACTGGGGACATGTCCATGGCCAACAACTTTACCCAAGTAGGTGACTGTGGCCTGCCCAAACTCACACTTGGAGAGGTTCAGGGTCAAGTTTGCAGCCTTTAACCTCTTGAACACATCCCCAAGCTGGGCCAAATGTTGAGACCAGGTAGAACTATAAATGACCACATCATCAAGGTAAGCCTCACATCCTGCAACTCCTTCTAACACCTTATTAACCAGACGCTGGAAAGTGGCAGGTGCATTTCTTATACCGAATGCCATAACATTATATTGGCAGAAGTTATCTGGTGTCACAAAAGCAGAGATCTCACGGGCTCGCTGGCTAAGTGGAACCTGCCAGTAGCCTTTCAAAAGATCTAACTTTGAAATAAAGGATGCAGAACCAACTTGGTCAATGCAATCATCTAACCGTGGAAGAGGAAAGGAGTCAGGTTTCGTGATGGCATTTACCTTATGAAAATCGGTACAAAACCGAAACGAACCATCATGCTTCTCAACCAATAAACATGGTGAACTCCAAGCACTACAAGTCGGTTCAGCTATGTTATGTTCTAACATATACTCTACCTCTTTGCGCAAGAGCTGGCGTTTAACAGGATTTACCCTATATGGGTGTTGCTTAATAGGTTTAACTTGACCTACGTCAATGTCATGCTCTAGGACATTGGTACAAGATGGAACATCAGAAAACAAGGCAGAATATTGATAAATTAACTGAATTACATCCGAGCGCTCAGAAAGATTTAAGTACGACAAATGAAAGTCTAACTCAGCCAGAATCTCAGAATTTGGCAATCTACTCTGAGCAATCTCATAGACAGCAACCCCTTCTACGGTCTCAGTAGTTGGAGCATTCAGTGCAGCCAAGGCCTTGACCTCGGTAGACGCAGTTTGGTTAAGTCAAAGTAAGGCTTGAGTAAATTCACATGGCACATTCGGGTTTTCCTTTTACGATTTGGAGTCTTAACCAAGTAGTTACACTCACCAACTTTCCGATCAATGGTATACGGACCACTATATTGAGCCTGCAACGCCGAACCCAGTGTTGGTAAGAGCACCAGCACTTGGTCTCCTGTACAAAACACACGATGTTTAGCCTTTCGATCATACCAAATCTTCATCTTCTCCTGAGCTGCCTTCAAATTTTCTTTGGCCAGTTCACAGGCTCTACTAAGTCTGAAACGAAAGTTGGACACATAGTCCAAGAGGTTAGTAGGAGTAGAACGCTCAACATCTAACCACTTCTCCTTTACCAATTTCAAGGGCCCCCTCACAGTGTGGCCAAACACAAGTTCAGCCGGACTGAAACCAAGGGACTCCTGAACCACTTCTCTAACTGCAAAAAGGAGTAATGGAACGCCATCATCCCAGTCCCTCTCAAACTCTTTGCAGTAGGTCTTCAGCATAGTCTTAAGAGTTTGATGGAATCTTTCAAGTGCACCTTGAGACTCTGGATGATATGCAGATGAGACATTATGCTGAATAGAAAACTGCTTTAACAGCTGAGAGAAAAGGCAAGACATAAAATTAGACCCTTGATCAGACTGAACAACTCTTGGTAGTCCAAACACTGTGAAAAACTTAAGGGCTTTGGAAATGGCAGGGGCAGTAATCTTACGCAAAGGAACAGCTTCAGGAAACCTTGTGGTGGCACACATAATTGTGAGAAGATATTGATTACCTGACTTGGTACGGGGAAGAGGCCCAACACAATCAATCAAAACATGTTCAAATGACTCTCCGATGGCAGGAATGGGATGTAGTGGAGCTGCAGGAATAGACTGGTTAGGTTTGCCTACAACCTGACAAACATGACAGGATCTGCAATACTGAGCCACATCGGACCTCACCCCAGGCCAGAAAAAATGCCTTAACACACGATCCAAGGTTTTCCTGACCCCCAAGTGGCCAGACAGACAATGATCATGAGCAAAATACAATATGTCAGATCGATAAACTTCTGGAACCACCACTTGAAACACACTACTCCAGTCATCCTCACGTGATATTTTCGGATCGGTCCACTTTCTCATCAAAACACCATCACTAACAAAATAGCCAGACGCAACATTTGGTAGTACTTCATCAGACACTAACTCATCAAACATGGGTGACAAAGTGGAGTCTTGTTTTTGCTCAAGTATTAACTGTTCACGAGATGGAAACATCTTTCCACTCGCTGACAAGTTCATGTCACCTAGGACCATGAAAGTATCATAAAGCGGTATCACCAATTCACTGTTAGATTTGTCTTCAACATGCCTCTTAGCCGACATTGCCCGAGTAGTTGCACAAACAGGAAAAGTTTCTGGAAATGCCAATTCAAGTTCATCTGGACCGTCTGATTTGAGGACAGTAGAGATTACTTCAGGGACAGCTAGCACTTTCCCACCAGCTAAATCATTCCCTAGAATAAAGGACACACCATCTATGGGAATCTGGGAACAAAGTGCAACAACAACATCCCCAGAGACTAAATCTGATTGGAGATTAATGCTATGTAAAGGCATAGACAAAAATCCTCCACCAAAACCTTTAAAAATGATCTCTGAACCTTGAGCTGACTTTTCATTGAAGGACAGGACATCATATAGAATCACAGATTGAAAACCTCCTGTATCTCTCCAGATCTTGACGGCTTGCCTGTTTTCAGGGTCAGAAGATAGACACACACAACCGTCCATCAAAAATGATATGACCCAGCTAACTCACGATTCTTGCATGCAACATTAGCAACTGAAGATGCCAGAGGAAGACTTGGCACAGGGCTTACGAATGCTACAGTCTTTGCGGATTTATGTTTCTTACTTAGAACAGGACAATCTGCGATAAGATGACCTAGTCTCTTACAATAAAAACAAGCCCTTTCTGAAATCAAACCATCCTTAGTCATTTTATTAACAGGTGATGAGCCAGAGGGCACAGACTTTACAAGCTGAGACCTTTTATGCTTACTCTGGTCCTGAACCTCAGAGTGTTTGTCTCCAAACTTTACCTTATGGGTCAAGATAAACTCATCTGCTAAGACTGCAGCTTGTTCTAAAGTCACTGCCTTCTGCTCATTCAAATAAACAGAAACAACCTCAGGCAGACAGTTTTTAAATTCCTCAAGCAAAATGAGTTGTCTAAGATGTTCCTTACTTTCCACCTTCGGAGATGTACACCACCGATCAAACAGATTCTCCTTCTGTTTTGCAAACTCAACATAAGTGTCATGAGCAAACTTTGTACAACTTCGAAAGCGCTGGCGATAAGCTTCAGGTACCAGCTCATATGCCTTCAAAATAGCGGTTTTAACCTCATCATAATTAGCACTCTTCTCAAGACTTAGAGCGGAATAAGCTTCCTGAGCTCTTCCCACCAAGATACTTTGTAAAAGCAAAGTCCACATAGTTCTAGGCCACTTTGACGTGGTTGCCACCCGTTCAAAATGAGAAAAATATCTCTCAACATCTTTCTCAGAAAAAGGAGGTACTAACTTAATGTCTACCAACATCAAACGGAGAGGTATCACCTCTTTGAGTTAAAGCAGCAGCTTTTAATTCCAACTCTTTAAGAGACAGTTCATGTGCTAGATGCATTTCCTTCTCTCTTATTTTTATATTAACATCTAGCTGCTTCTCCTGAAAAGCTAGCTCTCTGAGCCTAAGCTCAATTGCAGCTTCAGACAAAGGAGCGGTCATGGATTGTGGGGAAACCCGCTTAACTTTTAAGACAACATTGTTAATCAAAACACTTCTAATGATTTCCTTCACACTATCCTTCAGTCGCTTCTCACTACTTGTGATGGGAATATCATAATGAGAAGACAACTGCAAAAGTTGATCCTTTGTAAAAACCTCAAGTAACTCTTCTGAAGGTTCCTTTAGGAAGTCTTCTAAAGAAGCCATTACTAGCTCAACATTAACTACCCTTACGTAGTAACTACTTCCTATACAGAAGTTCAACCAACACGACAGGTCCAATAGCACAGCTACAAAAGTAACAAATAGCAGCAAAAATACTCTCAAACAAAGCTTTTAAAGCTTTCAACAACAGTAGAACTAACCCAAACACAGAAGATTACTTACCCCAAGCAATCAAAAATATCTAAAGGCGATATACTGGGCATTAGTCTACACTAAAGTCCACAAAGGAACTTCTCACAAACACTGCTAACACTCTAAATTTAGGATCATGGACCAATTAAACACAAAAGTGCCTCAAAATGCTTAACTCACCTAACTTACGCATCCCTCTTCCACTACAAAGTGCAGAGAGTGTGTGTGTGTGTGATGTGCAGAGAGTGTGTGTGTGTGTGTGTGTGAGATGTGCTGAGTGTGTGTTTGTGTGTGTGTGTGATGTGCTGAGAGTGTGTGTGTGATGTGCAGAGAGTGTGTGTGTGTGTGTGAGTGTGTGTGTGTGTGTGTGTGTGTGATGTGCTGAGTGTGTGTGTGTGTGTGATGTGCTGAGTGTGTGTGTGTGTGTGTGTGTGTGTGTGTGTGTGATGTGCTGAGTGTGTGTGTGATGTGCAGAGAGAGTGTGTGTGTGTGTGTGTGTGTGTGTGTGTGAGATGTACTGTGTGTGTGTGTGTGTGTGTGTGTGTGTGTGTGTGTGTGTGAGGTGTGCTGAGTGTGTGTGTCTGTCTGTGTGTGTGTGTGTGTGTGCGATGTGCTGAGTGTGTGTGTGTGTGTGTTGCAGAGAGTGTGTGTGTGTGTGTGATGTGCAGAGAGTGTGTGTGTGTGTGTGTGTGTGTGTGTGATGTGCTGAGAGTGTGTGTGTGTGTGTGTGTGTGATTTGCTGTGTGTGTGTGTGATGTGCAGAGAGAGTGTGTGTGTGTGTGTGTGTGTGTGTGTGTGTGTGTGTGTGTGAGATGTACTGTGTGTGTGTGTGTGTGTGTGTGTGTGTGTTATGTGCTGTGTGTGTGATGTGCAGAGAGTGTGTGTGATGTGCAGAGAGAGTGTGTGTGTGTGTGAGATGCACTGTGTGTGTGTGTGTGTGTGTGTGTGTGTGTGTGATGTGCTGAGTGTGTGTGTGTGTGTGTGCATGATGTGCAGAGTGTGTGTGTGTGTGTGGTGCACCCGGGACATGTAGAGGTCTTCACAGTGCACCCGGGACCTGTGTGTGTGTGTGTGTGTGTGTGAAACTCATTGCCATGCCACAGGAGGCTGTGTGTGTGTGTGTGTGTGTGTGTGTGTGTGTGTGTGATAATTGATGTGTGTGTGTGTGTGTGTGTGTGTGTGTGTGTGTGTGATGTGCTGAGTGAGTGTGTGTGTGTGTGTGTGTGTTATGCGCTGAGTGTGTGTGTGTGTGTGTGTGTGAGATGTGCTGAGTGTGTGTGTGTGTGTGTGTGTGTGTGTGTGTGTGTGTGTGTGTGTGATGTGCTGTGTGTGTGTGTGTGTGTGTGTGTGTGTGTGTGTGTGTGTGTGTGTGTGTATCATGTGTGTGTGTGTGTGTGTGTGTGTGTGTGATGTGCTGAGTGAGTGTGTGTGTGTGTGTGAGTGTGTGTGTGTTATGTGCTGAGTGTGTGTGTGTGTGTGATGTGCTGAGTGTGTGTGTGTGTGTGATGTGCAGAGAGTGTGTGTGTGTGTGTGTGTGTGTGTGTGTGTGTGTGTGTGTGTGTGTGTGTGTGTGTGTGTGTGTGTGTGTGAGATGTGCTGTGTGTGTGTGTGTGTGTGTGTGTGTGTGTGTGTGAGTGTGTGTGTGATGTGCAGAGAGAGTGTGTGTGTGTGTGTGTGTGTGTGTGTGATGTGCAGAGAGTGTGTGTGTGTGTGTGATGTGCTGAGTTTTTATGCGATGAGCATAAAGCGCTGACCACGGTGTATGAGCTTCTACACGCTAATGTGTGTGTGTGTGTGATGTGCTGAGTGTGTGCTGGTGTTTCAGCTGAGTCAGAGGCCCACGGTGGAGGAGCTGCGACACGCTAAGATTCTGATCCGCTTCTGTGATTACGTGGAGGTGGCAGACGCTCAGGACTACGACAGACGCGCAGACAAGCCCTGGACGAGACTCACAGCAGCCGACAAGGTGAGTGTAGACGGTCAGAGGAGTGTTGATGGCTGAGATGTGATCGGTCCGCGTCACATCGCTTCTACTGGGATTTTCATCAGTGATGCACCAACATTCAACAGCTGAATTATTTTAACAGAGATCTTTTAGTCTGTGCTGTTTTCAGTTTCCAGACACTTCACTAGAGTCTGCTTGTAGCTCCTGCCATTCAATAATTAAAATTTTTTATTTGTCCTTTTTGATAAGAAACAAAGTCTCAGCGTTGTGTTTTTGCTGCTCTTGAATGAGTGCAGCGATCCTCTCTTCCTCTGTACTACTAGTTACAGCAGCAAATAATCATGAACGAACAGAACAACTCACTGAAAAAGTCACTCAATCTTGTTCCCATTGATCACAATGCACAAGTTATTTTAGTTAACACAAAAACTATAGACAACTGTTTTAGTCCAACGTTTAGACACTGTTGCAAGGGGAATGCCACAGTGCCTACGTTGAGTAGCTTCTGTCGGTACCGAAATTGTTTTATTTGAGAGACTTGGTGGTATTCCACCCTAGAAACACACATTCCCCATTCAATTCACTGTCTGTGGAGGCAGTGACAAAAAGAGATGATGCTCTGGCCAGAGGTAGGTGTGAGAGTGTGTGAAAGTGTGTGAGTGATGGTGCACCAAGGCAGACAAACTGCCATGAACAGCTGTTTCAAAGTTTTCTAAGTGGGCACACAAAGGAGATTATGCCCAAGAAAGTATAATGGCTATGGATTAATTTGGCTGATTATCCTGGCCTGGGATATTTTGTGGCAGGAATAGAAAAGTGCCACACCTGCGCAGGGTAAAACATAGGAAGGCAGAGCAAGAAGGCTTGCCCAGTCCCCCCCAAACTTAACTTTTTATTTTTCCCTTTCAGGATGTCATGACGGACTTCATCAAACTGATTATGTATCATATGTATGAAATGCATTGTGCTTGTTAACATGTTACATGTGGGCTGAGTGTTTCACAGGTCATGTTTCAGAAATTATTTGATGATAGTGAGATACTTTGAAACAACACAGAAATAGTTGAGTTGAGCTGAGTTGAATTGAACTTTAGTGTATACCACTTAGACGTGGTATACAGGGGGAAGAGGAAAGAAATCAGATGGGAAAATAAATGATATTGATTGAAATTGGAATGATATGGGTTCTTGTCCTCTCACTTTACTGGTGTTATTGGGAAAATGGACAGCCCTCAGTCCACATGATTTTTTTCCTCACAGGTCACTACAATAAGGATCGACTAGGTGATGAGTAAACATGTAGTTTCTAACAAAAACATTTTAAGATCTCCTATCACAGGTATAGGTAGTTCTTCTGATATCAAGGACGGTTTACTCCACTAATCTGGAATGTCCGATGAGACAGCGATATCCATGGCTTCGGTGTTCCTTGTCGTTGAAAGGAGGAACATCCTGAGTTCACACCAGGTGTGCCTCTAACCCAGGCAGGGGCAGAAGAGTCCCTTAGGGGGACCAGCGAGGAGAATGAGCAAACTCAGCTGGTGGCTTAAAAGCCCGCTGTTTGCTCCAACTGATTAAGATCCTGCCGGAATCAAGGAAAGATTGAGGAGCAACTCTTAGCAGGGAAAAGAGACTGATTAAATCATCCTGATCCTGACATCATTCTGATACAGCACGGAACAAAGAGATTATGATGTGGTTTACATTTATCAGAAGATTTATTTTTTGTGTATTTGTTTGACATTACTGATAATGTTGTTGTTCTAGTTGACTCGAGTTACTGCATAGGTCTATAGCTCTGATATAGACTTTAAAAGTTAATTTGTTAGATTAACTTGATTTTTACATTAGAATTATGAATAACACAAGCTAAAATTAAAAGTGCAGCACAAATGAGACGAGCTGAAAAATTGGACCACCTCTAGAAGTCCACCTGTCCTGGTCAAGGTCTCATACATTAAGCATATCCAGTTGGGGATAAAGAGGTATTCTTAGAAACCAAAGATGTGAACAATGTAATGCAAAGCATTTACATTTTTGCATTCTAATATATTATGTTTTGATAGAGAATTATGTGTAGGAAACTAGAACTTGTAAGAATAATACTAAAATTATTAGGCCATGGCTGCTAAACTGGTAATATGCCTGGCTGCGTTGAAAGGCTGCTCACCTGTGCATATTTCCTTGTAAATATGGGTGAGAAAAACTGGCTAGATAATGCAGATGCACCATACATTTACTATGAACATGTGGTAGTGACTAGCCAACCGTATTGTTAAGACTGAGGCCAAGGAAAAGCTACAAGGCTTACAGTTACCTGCACTGCAAAATGAACAGATTATGTTTAAAGGGCAAAATGTGATAAAGTGGGAATATTATGTTGCACAGATAACCCTCATAATGAGGCGGATGGTAAATGATTGATAAAGGTTGATTGATGCTGATTGATAAAGGTTTACTGAATATGTCTAGGAATGCTTAGGAATTTTAAGGCAAGGGAAGAAGTGAACACTCAGAATGATTTTTGCCTTGGTTCGCAAGTTGGTAAAGGATGCTCGTGAGTGTGTTGACGAATAGAACTGTTGAATGTGCTGATCTTAAGTGGAATGAGAAAAATGCTGAGCTAATGTTAAGAGAAGGGGAATTGGGCAGAGAGCCTTTATGTTGTTTATTATATAAACAAATGGGGGAACTGTTAGATTATATTATGTTCTATGCCAAATGTTTCTGTGCCTCTCTACAATCCCTCCTCCCTTCTTACTCCTTTTCTTCTGTCTTGCTCCCTCCTCCCTTCTGTGTTCTCTTTCTCTACCTCAATGTATGTGCACACATGCACATTTCCTCATGAGCTCCTAATATGTCCAGAACTTCCTGGCCATACATCCATTCTATATAACATACTGATGTAAATCTACATCTTATGGGCTCTAGAGGCAGCAGAAAGGAAAACCCATGGTTTACTAGACATTCCTACATGATGTAGTGTACAATGCTTATTGGATAAACCACTACACCACCCCTTGCAATGCAACTATATAATGTGTGAATGTAATAATAAACAGGGAAGAAGTTTGTGAGCAGACTAAAAGGATTCATGTTCATTTACTTCTTTCCATGAGCTCATGCAAGGACTGAGAATGGTCGGACGGCATCGAAAAGATAAAGACAGAATTGTGTGTTATTTAACAAACCTGAAATATGTTTTTCAGTGTTGTTTTCTGCAGTTTGCTGGCACGCAGTGGAAGTGGGGCGGGTTTGGGGCAGTTTTGGGACGTTCCTGTTTAGTTAAGCTGTTTGGCAGTTAGATGGATCACAGATTTCCCAGATTCAGCTGCTGAAATCAAGAGCCATGACCGAGGGCACGGGGTCCGAAGCTGGTAGGTCACTAAACTGTCTTAACCTAAACATTCACAATCTGTGGACCAATCACAGATGATTTTATATTTCAGCAGTTTTGTTGTCATGGCAACCAGATACAGTCTGCGCCTCGGGTGTCTGTGTCGCGCTACACTTAGAAATAAATTATAACTGTTTGTCAGCACGATCTCAGAGTAACTTTTATTAAGAAATGAACGCGTGATGAGTTCATAGCACGGATGAGATTGCGGGAGGCGTTAGTGGGTTGGATCTATTCATTTATTTTCAAAATAACAATTTAAAACGTGTTAAAATAACTTCTCTGTGTAATTTACTTCTAAGATGAAAATACTGTTTATTTAAAATATAGGTGGATATATAGCTAGTTAGTAAATCTTTGTTTCACTTTCATTGTTACTAATTCCATTGTTCTAATTTTTGTCACAATATTCACTACATTTTAAATAATCGCTTATCAAAAAGTAACGAGTAAAAATACCTGAAATTAAAACCAGCAT
>NC_056573.1:1685075-1692575 GCF_018340385.1 Cyprinus carpio
TGAGAAAATACAGGTCTTAAAGGGATAGTACATTTACTCGTGACTTGTAGGACATTCATGATTCTGTGGAACACAAAAGAAGATGTACAATGAGAAAACAACAGGTTTGGAACAGGTTTTTATACAGTAAGATCCTGATGATGAGCGAAGGTGAACTATTCCTTTAAGATGAAATCCAACATTATCAAAAAAATGAGACCCCCGGTAATAATCTTTGTTTAATAAAAAATTTTATTTTTTTGTTTTTGTTTTTTTGTTTCATTTTTAAAGGTTACAACAACATTATATCATTCGACTTACTTTATTTTCACCCAAATTAATATTATCTGAACATATTAATATTCTAATAACATGAGAATGTCCAGTTTTCTTGTCGTGATTAGAACATTATTTAAATGTTATAAAAACGTTTCATGGAGTACCAATAACATCAGAAGGACATTACTAAATACTAACCATAAAGTTAACATATCATAAACATCAATAAAATTGTTTCCAAACCTATAATCGGGCCGGCGGGAAGTCGTGGCCTAATGGTTAGAGAGTCGGACTTGCAATCCAAGGGTTGTGAGTTCGAGTCTCGGGCCGGCAGGAGTTGTGGGTGGGGGGAGTGCATGTACAGTTCTCTCTCTCTCCTTCAATACCACGACTGAGGTGCCCTTGAGCAAGGCACCGAACCCCCAACTGCTCCCCGGGCGCCGCAGCATAAATGATACCCACTGCTCCGGGTGTGTGTTCACGGTGTGTGTGTGTGTGCACTTTGGATGGGTTAAATGCAGAGCACCAATTCTGAGTAGGGGTCACCACACTTGGCTGTATGTCACGTCACTTTCACTTTCACTTTTTTTTATATAACGCTGGTGAATGTTGAATCGTTCCGGTAGCTGGAGGATCTAATGTGGATTTAGACAGTCACAAGACCTCATCATCGTGATCTTCGAGCCCAAACGTCCTGGATTCTGAGATTTATTCCACTAACTCCAGAGTCACAGTTTCTCTCAGTCTGCAGGACTACAAGCTAGTGATCAGTGGATTTAACAGAGTTGTTCATCATCTCAGTTTTGATAGTTGTGATTCAGTTTAAAAATATCGTGACAAGCTGGAGAAAGAGACACAATGCAGAAACACTGATTTCATGATACGCATCAGTTCCACTGGTCTTTATATCTTTCAGTTCCTGAAAATGGAGAAAACAGAAGTTGTAAATTTCATTCATTAGCGTGTGATGATGTTTCTATATAAAACTGTACTTGGATTTATTCACCTTCATTTAGTTGCTGTCACACACACTCAAAGCACGCACGCACACACGCACGCGCACACGCACTCGCACACGAGCACGCGCACACTCACAGGCACACACACACTCACTCACACACACAGACACAGACACACACACACTAAATAAATGAGAGTGTTAATGTGTTGTGGTATTGTACAGTGGGGACATTTAACTGTATTTAATCAGACTGATGTCCCGAGGACAAAACTCTTCTCTGTGTGTTCTGGTGCTCTGTAGAGTTGAGAGAGGAAGAGGCCTGTGTGAAGGGTCCAGAGTGATTTATCAGCACGTTCTCTCGCTCTGGATGAGTGTCTGTGATTCTCTCAGCGGTCCGGAGATACATTTAACATTTCAAAAAGAAAAATCCTTACATTCCAACACTTTAAGCTGAGATATTTCACCTATGCATACCTTAGAAATTCAACAAATACTGATGTCTTCACAGAACCGTCCACTTGGAGCAAATATTTCTCATCTAAAAATGTATTACATACAATATTCAGTAAAAAAAAAAAAAAATTAAAGAAAAAAACTGCATTATTTTGTTCATAAACCGAGTTGACCCCTGCAGTAACAGAACTGTCTGTTACATCTGCTGTACACTGGACTGTCAGCACGGTTACTCTACCTCAGTAACAGAGTAACAGAATTGACAATTTGACATTGATTTTTTTGCTAAAATCTCCTCTTGCCAGCAGAAACGCTAAGAGCACATGGCCCGAATGAAATCATGATTAAAAGATTTCTAAATAACCCAAAGTGTGATCAGTGAAAAACTGTCTTTTCCTTCTGATGCTGTGGTAAGAGTTTAGACGTTTTATAAAGTATTTTCTCAGAGAGAGCACACAATCAAAGGATGGTACGGTAAGAATGAGTTTGGACACCAGATGTACCAGCAATCATAATCATAGCCAGCGGCTTTACGGTAACAAGATTCATGAACACACATTTTTTCATGAGGAAAAAGTTATTTTAAAACAATTAAGCCTATTTAGATCTTTTATGAATAAAATTAATGAAACATTACCAAAAAGAAAAGTAAAACAAAATATTTTTGATCACACAATACATGATAGAAGACACTCTACTTTTACTGAAAATATGACATAGTTATACCTGTAACATCTTGTGATTCATGACAATGAGTAACTCATCAGAAACAACAAAAACACACACCGACAAGAATGAGTTTGGACACCAGATGTACCAGCAATCATAATCATAGCCAGCGGCTCACTGTATTCATCTGAACCACAGACGGAGAACATCTCGCAAAACTCATACTCTCCCACCAAAATAAATCATAAAATAATATGAATTAAACAAAATGAACCATTTCCAAACAAATTCAGTTAATAATCACACATGCACTTTTATTTGTATGCTGAAATATGCAAAACATTCAGTTGGGAACTATGAATCACGTCATTTATTCAGTATTTGTCATTCAAAATGGCCATATTTGAGAAAAACAAAAGTCAAGTAATTTGCATCACTGGTGAGAGATGTCAGTTTTATTAACAAAACAGATACATGTAGAGAACTTGCAATATTAATTTCTCGCTAGAAATTACATCAAAAGTGGAAAATGTTGATCAAAAACATACATTCACACACAAACTGAGCACCGACCGCAACTTTCAGACGCCATCTTTATTTTTTGGCTCAACTGTCACGGAATGGAACGCACAGGATTGTGGGATATCAAAGGCAGCGAAGGATACATCTATGCTGCCTTCAAAAACTGGCCAGATGAAGGCATCTCAGGAGACAGGAAGTGAAACTAACACTAAATTCGGACGTCCCTTGATGCATTCCTACCTTGGAATGTGTCCTTAGAAGGCAGCATTTTTCAGTTTTTGGATGCAGCCTGTGACGCATTTGTGCTGCAAAATGCTAAACACAAGCAGCAAAAGTTAAACACAACTAAAGTACAGTCGTCATCGTTTACACACAACGATTCAGAATTGTTCACACTTGTTTCTGATGATGTGATCAAAATCTGAGTCAGCTCAGAGAGCACAAGTGGCACAGGAGACTGAATGATGATACCAACAACAGATGGACACAATCTGAGAAGAAGAGGAGGAAGAGTACATGTAAGAAGAGGAGGAAGAGGAGAGAACGAGGAAGGGTTAGAGAGTGTTATCAAGGCTGGATCTGTCAGACCAGAGGGGTTTTCTCTTTGTCAGCAAAAAAGACAACATAACTTGTGATGTGGACAAAGTCCTCAGTCCGTCTCAAGCACAGAGACATGATGCGGAGACAGAATGAATCTCTCTGAGCCTGATTATACACCTGCACAGCTTACAGTATTTGTGTGTACTGTAACATGCTATTCACAGTTTTATTATATATATATACAAACATTCAGTACTATCTGTATTCAGCACAATACTATTCTTGCAGTACATACAGTAGGCCTGTACAGTATATTCACCTTATAAATTACTTTTTTACAGAATTACAAAATTGTTTACTCAATACTATATACTTTTTTTCTGTAATGTTCTGGATGCTGTGTTCTCCTGTTTTCTCTGTAGTGTTTATTTTATTGACTCGTGTGTGTGTGTGTGTGTGTGTGATCTGAGAGCACTGCTTGATTTTGAGTGCAAGTGAAATGGTTTTGCAGTGATTGTTTGATTTTGACGGAAGAGTCAGAGGTTTCGTGAATTTAGTTTGAGTATTTGGTTTTGTGTTAAGGTTTTGAGAAAATGAGGGATGGTTTCAAGAAACGTGTTTTAGCAATTCAGAAAACTATATTTTACTCACATATGTGTTTTTATCTTCCCTATCACTCAGTCAGTAGTGCATTGGTGCTTAATGGCACTGAATGAGCGTAATCTTGTTCAACATCCCTCTATTAACCCCATAATGGTACCCAAACCAGTCTGGTGCAGCTCCCGGTCCTGTAAGTCTGTCCCAGAGAGCTGGGTGTAGTTCGTGTGTGTCACCGCTAGATGGCAGTCAAACCCTTCTGGTGCAGCTCCTCCTCAACATCGGCTCATACTTTATTTTCATTAAAATCACCATACATTATCTGAAAGCCTATGCAACAGTCACGCATAGTTAAAATAACAGCGCTCACAGTCTCTTTCAGATGTAAATATACTGAGAAGAAAGCCTGACTTGTTATTTATTTATCATGTATCTGATAGGCGCTGACTCCTGTGATGTGATCAGTGACTATAGAACTGTTACTAAAGCACTGATGACTGTTTCATAACTTATGGACGTAAACACGGATGAACATGACTGTGACGCACCAATAAAAACAAGCGCCGCAGCGCATCTCGGGAAATGAAGTTTTATGTCAAAAAAGCGTACAGCGGCTTTCTCGCGCAGTTTATTAATATTTCACATCAGAAGTTAAAGGACGACAGCGACGCGATTTTAACGACTCCTAGCGTGAATATCAAGACAAAAATACTAACATATGCACTCGTTTGATGAGTTTGAACGATCCAAAACAGCAGATCCGGGGGGCGTTAGCTGGATTTATTCTCGCGAGACTTGAGTGGAGCGTCGCGTCTCCTCGCTCTTCTCATTTAAGAATGTAGAAAAAAGCAGTAAACTCGCAAAAGCAAACGAGGAAATGGTTTGAAACACACACATACACACACACAATACCAGCACTGAATAAACCCAACGCCTCCCTGTTCCCTGACACAGATCTCCGAAGCGTCAGCTCGAGGACGAGAACTCTCGCGATGGTTTGCAATTCCTGCGAGCTTACAGTGACGTCTCGTCCCCCTTCTTATATTTAATTATTTTATTTTTTATTTTTAATATGCAGAGAACAATACAAATGGACGCTACAATACCACTAGAACTGCCATGCTGTAATAAAAACGGCGTTCCGGTCTCCTTCAGCTTTCGCTTCAAGTTTCAGGGCGACGTGAACTCTCGCGAGATTTGCGTTGTCCGCCTTTAGACTCCATGATCTGCTGCCGAGCGGCGCGCCGCGATCGTCCCCGCGTGCGTACATGACGCCTCCCCGCGCGTCGAGCGGCACTCGTATCTCCGCTCAGATGGACTAAGAGTGATCTCGTGAGGATGGAGAGCGTTAAACTGAAGAAGAGCGGCGCTCCGAGTGCGGCCTCGAGAGCCCCAGCAGAACACCTCGATGAAGAAGATGATGAAGGCCAGAGAGCGTCGAACCCGCGTCAGACGAGCTCAGACGAGCCCCGCACCAGGAGCCAGAGCCCAGCCGAGCTCAGCATGCTCAATAAAGCCTGCAGGAGCAGCTCCAGCCTGCTGCTGAGGAAGAGGAGGGTGAAGAGGCACGTGTCCAGCATCAGCTCGTCTCACAGCCGGAGTCTGGACCGGCAGACGCTGCTGAGACACAGAGCCAGTCCTCAGCTGCAGCTGTGTGACCGGCAGTGGGTCCAGCAGGACCTGCGGCGCGGCTCCGTGCACGTGTGGTCTCAGCCGGCCCGGCCCGTGCTGTGCACCGTGGAGAGCTCCGCGGCTGAGATAGCCCAGCGCCTGCAGCAGGCCAGCGGCAAATCCGGCTCGGTGCTGAGACTGACCGCCAAGAGCTGCCCGTCTACGGACGTGAACGGGAACTGCGACGGCGAGTACCCGCTTAGACACCTACACGCGGGGCCCGAGGGCCTCAGGGACCAGCCCAACGACCGCCTGCGGCTCCTGCTGCTGGAGAAGGACCACCGGTACCACCCGCAGGAGTACGACATCTACCCCCCCTCCGGAGCGGACCGCGGCTCCCCACGGGACCAGGACTCCGTCAAGAGGTCCGCCGGCTCCGATGTGGAGAGCAGCAGCGCTTGTGACGACCTGAGCTCCGGGGCCCGGTTCAGCCAGCACCGGGACTCGCTGAGCGACGACATGATCCTGGGCACGGAGGCCTCGGGCTTCGACAGCAGCGCCGCCGAGGGCCCGGACACATACGGCAGCTCCTCGGACGAGCTGGAGCTGGACTGTGTGACGGAGCCCATCCCGCCGGGCCCTGAGACGGATGAAGCCGAGGCCGGTCTCACCGTCAGCGCCGCCGCGAGCAGTCCGGACACCGGCGGTGACGAAGCGGTCACGCCGTCCGATTCGGACTCCAGCCCGGCTCTGTACGTTCAGCTGCACGGCGAGGCCGCCCGGCGCCTGGGGCCCGATGAGAGGCCCCTACAGATTCAGAATGACTTTCTCTTTAAACTGGGATTTAAAGACCCGTGGCGGGTCCAGGAGGAGGGGATGAACACTGAGCTGGGATCACTCCTGCGCTTCTACGCAGGTAAAGACAGCGGGTCTGTGTGTGAGGCAGGTGTTTACATCACGAGCAGTGTGCCGTCAGCTGATGTTGTGTTCACAGACAACTCACACCAGAATTTAGAGTAAAAACACGACTGTGGCTCACTGTCACGGTCTGCTGCGGGTTGTGTGCTCAATCCCTTCTGAACCTCCCAGAGGAGAACGTTTAGGTTTATTTAGTGTCAACATTTGTCTCGCGTGCATCTCCTGAAATCCTGCGAAGACACAAATAAGCTGCTATAAACCGAATCTGAGAGTTCATAGTGAGACCCCTGAAGCGTAATGTTTCGCAGATTTTTTTCAGTGGCTTTGCTTTATTCTTTATACAGTATTTACAGATTATACGAACCTACTTTACAAACCTGTGCATGCAGAAGATGTGAGGAGAGAGATCAGATCGTGACGTCCGGGTCAAGCGGATGCTATACAGCTTTTAAAAATTAGTGAATCAAAACTGTAGTTATTTACTTACTTTACAAATAACTAACTGTGCAAATCTGACTTTACAGAAGTGTGTACAAACCTTACAAACACAGAATACATGTGCACGCAGAAGATTGTTATACTACATGTGCATGTCAAAAATAGTGTAACAACACTTTATTTATTTACTTATTTTAATCAGGACTTGCTAAATAAAAAACGGTGAAAATGTTGCATTACAGTAGTGTTTACAAACACACAGAACAGGTGTGCGTGAGAGGTGTAGCGTCGCTGCGTGCATGTCACACGTGAGCCTCCAGTCGCTGTCTTTACAACTTTGTAAGAACAAGCATGAATTCACAATGATCCTCCATGTTTATGTTCCCATGGATCTCTCTCTCTCTCTCTCTCTCTCTCTCTCTCTCGCTCTCTCGCTCTGGTCGCTGGTAATAAAACATGGCAGCGTTCTCTGCTCCCACGGATGCACATGACATGGCCACAAAACCATTGTGAGCCGCTCTTGTGGTTTGGAC
>NC_056573.1:1700075-1712575 GCF_018340385.1 Cyprinus carpio
TAGACGCACACCCTACGCCGTAGCCTACGCATAGACGCACACCCTACGCCGTAGCCTACGCATAGACGCACACCCTGCGCCGTATACGCATACGCACACCCTACACCTACCATAGACGCACCACCCTACGCATAGACCACACACCCTACATAGACGCACACCCTACCCCGTAGCGCCGTACGCACACCCTACGCATAGACGCACACCCTACGCATAGACGCACACCCTACGCCGTAGGCCTACGCACGCACCCCTACGCATAGACGCACACCCTACGCCGTAGCCTACGCATAGACGCACACCCTACGCACACGCATAGACGCACACCCTACGCGTAGCCTACGCATAGACGCACACCCGACGCATAGACGCACACCCTACGCATAGACGCACACCAGACGCACACCCCCGTAGCCTACGCATAGACGCACACCCTACACCGTAGCCTACGCATAGACGCACACCCTACGCCGTAGCCTACGCATAGACGCACACCCTACGCATAGACGCACACCCTACACCGTAGCCTACGCATAGACCCCCGTACGCTATAGACGCACACCCTACGCCGTAGCCTACGCATAGACGCACACCCTACGCCGTAGCCTACGCATAGACGCACACACCCTGCACACCCTACGCCGTAGCCTACGCATACACCCTGCGCCGTACCTACGCATAGACGCACACCCTAGACGTAGCCTACGCATAGACGCACACCTACGCCGTAGCCTACGACATAGACGCATAGACGCACACCCTGCGCCGTAGCCTACGCATAGACGCACACACCCTGCACACCCTACGCCGTAGCCTACGCATAGACGCACACCCTGCGCCGTAGCCTACGCATAGACGTAGCCCGTAGCCTACGCATAGACGCACACACCGCGCCGTACCTACATAGACCCTGCGCCGTAGCCTACGCATAGACGCACACCCTGCGCCGTAGCCTACGCATAGACGCACACCCTACACCGTAGCCTACGCATAGACGCACACCCTACGCCGTAGCCTACGCATAGACGCACACTGACGTGCACCTCTATTTCTACGCATGCCGCAAGCGTAATACGCAAATTGGTCTGCTAGAACCCCTTCCTCCGTTGTACTTGAGTTTTGTTTGTGTTTATGTGCACTTTAATGTCTTATCGTTTATTATACTACACAGCTTTATACATCAGTAGTCGTCTGCGACAAACAATGTTGATCTGCTGTGGTACAAGTCCTTGTGGAGATGGAAAGAATGCCATCTTCTCCTGTTCCGTTGTTGTCTCCTTTTTGTAGTTTTAAATAATTTGATATTTATTTGCCACCGTCATGGCTATAATGCTTCTCCGACGAGCCGCTTCTTCTTCGGCTTTTTACTTGTCCCACTTACCACGCTGTGGCTGGTGGTCTCATTCACGCCAGACAACTCAATGCAGATTATTTGCGCTTCACTTCATTGACTCGGTAAATTGGTAAATGGCTAATCAATGTGATGGTGTGAATTTGGCAGAACGGCCGTGAAGCAGCTAATGCACTCATGGTTCAGGGTCTGTGTCAGTCAGAGAAGAGCTCACACGCAGGAAAGGCTGTGGTTTCCTCTCTGAGGATCACGCCCAGGGAAAAAGCACAACATGCCTAAATCATGCTTAAGATGTCTGTCTGCAGCATCAATATTTTTAAACTGCTTTTCTTATTTCTGTTTCCTTTACTGTAACAGATCACTACATAATACAAGAGATAACACTGCAACTGATCATTTTTGAACAACAACAACAGAAAGCTTCAGGCTGGGTGTCATGTTAAACCTGTGCTGACGGTCGAGCTGTAAAGTGGGCTGCAGCGCTCCATGCGGCGTACCGTGGGGTCCTGACCCACATACTGCTGCTGCTTTTGGGTCAGATCTCGCTTGCTCTGCCTCAGAAGTGAGAGCAGGAATGGTGCTGCATAGTTAGAGTCATCTGAGATCTCACTGAGATACCACACCTCACCATGCAGTGCAGGACAAATACAACGAATGAGTTATAAAGATAGGGATATGAAAGTATTGATATTATAACCAGGAGAGATTACTGACAAATCAACCCATTTTGATAAATTAGAGTTTATGGTAAAACATATGGTACATCTGTTTCTCAATGGTGAAATTAAACTCACTCCATATAGAGCACTGCTGAATTATTCAAACCCGAATCTAAATCTGAATTCTGATCTGGTTCTGACTAATTCTTCTCTTCTGAATTCTGCTCTTTACTAATACTGACTGCTGAATTCTACTCTTCACTAGTACTGACTGCTGAAATTTGCTATTTACTAGTACTTATTGCTGAATTCTACATTTTGCTAGTACTGACTGCTGAATTCTGTTTTATACTAATTTTGACAGTGAAATTTTGCTTTATACTAGTACTGCTGAATTCTGCTCTTAACAATCCTGAATTCCACTCATTACTAGTACTGACTGCAAAACTCTACTTTCTCTGGTACTGAGTGCTAAATTCTGCTCTTTACTAGTAAAACTCTTCACTATTACTGACTGCTGAATTTTGCTATTTACTAGTACTTATTGCTGAATTCTACGTTTTGCTAGTACTGACTGCTGAATTCTGCTCTTTACTATCTCTGACTACTGAATTCTTCTCCTTACTAGTACTGACTTATGAATTATGCTATATACTAGTACTGACTTCTGAATTCTGTTTTATACTAATATTGACAGTGAAATTTTGCTTTATACTAGTACTGACTGCTGAATTCTGCTCTTAACAATCCTGAATTGCACTCATTACTAGTACTGACTGCAAAACTCTACTTTCTCTGGTACTGAGTGATAATTTCTGCTCTTTACTAGTACTTATTGCTGAATTCTACGTTTTGCTAGTACTGACTGCTGAATTCTGCTCTTTACTATCTCTGACTACTGAATTCTTCTCCTTACTAGTACTGACTTATGAATTATGCTATATACTAGTACTGACTTCTGAATTCTGTTTTATACTAATATTGACAGTGAAATTTTGCTTTATACTAGTACTGACTGCTGAATTCTGCTCTTAACAATCCTGAATTCCACTCATTACTAGTACTGACTGCAAAACTCTACTTTCTCTGGTACTGAGTGCTAAATTCTGCTCTTTACTAGTAAAACTCTTCACTATTACTGACTGCTGAATTTTGCTATTTATTAGTACTTATTGCTGAATTCTATGTTTGCTAGTACTGACTGCCGAATTCTGCTCTTTACTATCTCTGACTACTGAATTCTTCTCCTTACTAGTACTGACTTATGAATTATGCTTTATACTAGTACTGACTTCTGAATTCTGTTTTATACTAATATTGACAGTGAAATTTTGCTTTATACTAGTACTGACTGCTGAATTCTGGTCTTAACAATCCTGAATTCCACTCATTGCTAGTACTGACCACTGAACTAGTACTGACTGCAAAACTCTACTTTCTCTGGTTCTGAGTGCTAAACTCTGCTCTTTACTAGTAAAACTTCTGAATTCTGCTTTATACTAGTACTGACTGCTGAATTGCATGTGCCAGAGGCATTCTGTAGTGTGGAACATAGTGTGAAGCTGTATTGGATGTGTTGACAGTAGGAGTGGATTGGGGAAGTCACTGGTGTTTTCCTCTGTTTTGCAGGAAAACCTCACAGCATCGAGAGCTCCGAGCGCATCCAGCTCTCTGGAACATATAACGTAAGGAAAGGAAAGCTGCAGCTGCCGGTGAACCGCTGGAGTCGACGGCAGGTGATTTTATGTGGCACTTGTCTGATCGTGTCCTCAGTGAAGGCCAGCCATACGGGCAAGATGCACATCCTGCCACTGATCGGAGGAAAGGTACTGAACTCACACCTTATCATCCGACGGGGAATGTTTGTCTCACACCAGCGTTCCTTCTGAAGTGCACAGTAGTCAGAATAGAATAGATTTTCTCCAGCCGCTCGACAGTGTTCAGTATTACCTACAGATCCCTTTTACTGGTTATAATTTACTTGGATAATACTCTTATTTAGATTCAGACTTCCGCAGGCCATGAGTATGAAAGGACAGGATCTGCTGGAACATTCTTTAAGAAGAAAACAAACACTTTAGTTGGCTGCAGTAGTCACAGTTTACCTTCACTTTATATTGTCTACATGTGCTGAACGCCAGGTTATATTTATAAAGTTTCTTTCCCACCCGTATGGAAATTTAATATTTATTGACTTGTATCAAGAGTGATACGGCTGTATGTTACCTGTAAGGCTGTATGTATTATTTTATATATTATATGCAGTAACCATATATGTCAACAATATATGTTTTATTTATATATGCAAGTTCATTAAAACAACATTTGTGTATTGGCAAGATCCCGGTTACTGCCAACAAGCACCACTTGAAACGAGCGCAGTGAGAGGACAGACATAGTGGACATTGGTTAGTGAGTTGTAAAGTTTTATGGTGGTTTTGAGAGTAAAATGAAGTGCTAAACTAACAGATGTGTGTCTCATAGTCTCATACTCTCTCAGAGTTCACTGTAGACTGCTAGACTAAATATTGAGTGCTGTCAGCCATCCCAGCCGATCTGAACAGACCTGTGACGCTTATGAACACTTATCACTTAATGGGCACTGTGTTATGATCTGGTGTAAGCCTGTGTGTGTGTGTGTGTGTTCAGGTGGAAGAGGTGAAGAAACACAGTCACTGTTTGGCCTTCAGCTCGGCGGGACCTCAGAGTCAGACCTACTACATCAGCTTCGACAGCTTCACCGAACACCTGCGCTGGCACCGGCAGGCGGCTAAGGTGCGTGTGTGTGTGTGTGTGTGTGTGTGTGTGTGAAAGCCCTAGTTGGGAGTCCTACTTTAGCATACTTCACTACGAGCGCACCATCCTAAACAAACGCAAGTAGGCCAGCCTACTTTACAGCGGCGTTCTGGAGCCGTGTCCGGCCCACCGGGAGCCTCAGATTAGAACAACCTCAGCAGGCTTACTGTGATCGCAGCGTGTTTATCCTGAATCACCGCGCCGCTCATTCGTAGGGCTCGGCTGAAAATATCGATTTCTTGATTTGAATTGATTCTCATTTAGATGAGCCGATATTGATCCTTAAGTCCCAAGAATCTGTGCTGTTTTCAGTTAATGCGTGAACAGAACTCAAAGAAGCATAGCTCCTGTCGTCCAATCCAAACTTTTTGCTTTCTTTATTTTGATATGAAACAGAGTATCACCTTTCAAATTCTGTCAACTTGATTACGAAATTCAATCGGTGAATGTGTTTTTGCTGCTCTTGAATGAGTGCAGCGATCCTCTCTTCCTCTTTACTACTAGTTACAGCAGCAAATAATCATGAACGAACAGAACAACTCACTGAAATCAGGCCTGAACCACAGATTCAATCAGTGATTCAACCGTCAATAATGTCACATTTACCTCAGAAAACACATTCAGTGACAGTAAACTCGATCATTAGCTAGAAAAATAACTCTAGCAATGTGGCAGTGTACAGACTGACGGGGTTAATTGTATATTTACAGCATTAGTTGAGAGAAAAAGTGACACGTACTGTTCCTGATTGCCTGAATATTCAAATGAATCAGTAACGAATAGAACTGAATCAAGTTCAAAATTAAATTGAATTGCAAGCTTGTAAGTTGAATGGCATTATAAAAAGTGTCTGTGGCCGTGAGGAATGACCTGTGTGTGTGTGTGTGTGTGTGTGTGTGTGTGTGTGTGTGTGTGTGTGTGTGTGTGTGTCTCAGATGGTGTCTCAGAGGATCAGCTCGGTGGATCTGTCCTGCTGTAGTCTGGAGAAGCTGCCTCCTAATCTTCTGTACAGTCAGGATCTGACGCACCTCAACCTCAAGCACAACTTCCTTCCTGCTGACCAGACGCTGCTGCAGCTCCAGAGGTCAGTGTGCGGCTCAGTCCAGCTCCTGGTGAAGTCTGTGTCAGTGCTGAGGCTGATCTCCTTCACTCTCATCACATGATATTTCATCAGATACACACAGAAACACAGATTGATAAATTGTTAAATGTTTATGCATTCACTTGATTCCCGACATTTTTGATAATGCATTTCTTTTAAATCATAAAACACAGACCATTTCTGAAAAAAATAAAGCATATTTCATAGAGCTGTATCACTGTTAGATGTTTTTGTTAATTCAGTTGATTAGACGTCCTTTTAATTGTTAAAATGTAATTACACCATTACAACAGAATCCAGAAGAGTTCAAATGGAAAACTTGCAATTTTGTAAATAAATAAATAAATACATAAAAAAAGAATTTACGAAAAAATATACCGGCCAGATATTTAAACAAAAATGTCATCGTAGAAATTTTAATGTAGAAATTTAGACATTATAGGAAAAGTAAAACAGTACAAATACAGAAGATATTTGATTAAATTAAACACATATTTAATGGTGGAGATGTTAAGATAAGCTGTCAAACATTAGGCAGACATTTCAGCCATCTGTCCTGACAAATGTGTGTTATTTTCATTTCATGTTAGTGCAGGAGACGTCACAAGGCTGGAAGTGAAACCAGTCTGGTCTCGTGTAAGAGTTTCAGAAAATAATCATTTATAGATCACAAGTAATACTGGTGCAGGGAGTGATTAGCAGGGGCTGTGTGTTTTATAAAGTATGTGTGACGGATGAGTCCTGATCTCTCCTCCTGCAGATTCTCTCGCCTGCGGAGCCTCAATCTCTCTCACAATCAGCTCGGGAGCTTCCCGCTGCCCATCTGCTCCATCAGCTCACTGACCGAGGTCAACCTCAGCTGCAACCTCCTGACCTCCGTCCACCCCGACGTGGGCAACATGAGCCAGTGAGTGTGTCACATGACCACGCTTCGTCCAATCAGACGCTGGTCTTACTGTCGAATCTATCCTCATAATCTCTCAGATGTTACAGAATTATTATGTGACTTTCCTTTCTTACTGTTATTAATCATATTAACCAATAATAGTTAAACATCTTACAGTCACAGTACAGTGACGGTTTTTGCTTAAAATACAAAAACTTCTATAATTATAAACATTATAAACAAGATTTTTAATGTTTGAAGGAGTCTCTTCTGCTCACAAGTCTGCACAAACAGCAAATAGTTTTATAGTTTCTGATTATTATCAGTGTTGTGTACAATTTTTGTATGAATAGAAATAGAAAGCTCAAAAGAACAGCATTTATTTTAAAATAAAAATCATTTGTAATATCATGTTCTACTGTTCTAAATTTGGGGTCAGTAAAATTAAAAAAAATATATATTGGAAAGAAATTGATGCTTTAATTAATCAAAAATGCATTAAATTAATCAAAAGTGACAGTAAAGACGTTTATAATGTTACAAAAGATTCTATTTCAAATAAATGCTGTTCTCTTGAGCAGCAAATCATCATATTAGAATGATTTCTGAAGATCATGTGACACTGAAGACTGGAGTAATGATGCTGAAAATACAGCTGCACATCACAGAAATACATTACAGTTTAACAGAGATTCACACAGAAAACAGCTGTTTTAAACTCTAATAATAGAGTAGTTCACTGTTATTACTGTATTTTGATCAAATAAATACAGCCTTGATGAACAGAAGAGACTTCTTTTAGAAACATTAAGACATTACTGATCTAAAACTTTTTTAAAACTTTTTTATTTGTTCAGTTAATGTTTGAGGTGAACCAAGCATATTGTATGAACATATAAATATGTCAGTGATACATAGAAAGAAAAATAAATATTGTAGTTCATATTGCTTTCAAGTTTTTACTTGTACATATTGTTTCCAAATACATTCTAATGCCAGTTTTAAAACGTTCAAACAAAGTCATTTTTTCAAACCATTTGACGTTATGACTATAATCACAACTAAGATGAAGTGCGTGCTGTATTTTATGCGCATCTGATGAGAAGCACCTCACAGAACAGTGTCACATCAGACGGTCATGTGACTCGCTGCACTGCTGACCCCTGCTGGACACTTCACTCAGTCTTACTGCAGTAATCTTGACCCGAAGCTAACAGTGGTGTTGTGTGTCAGTCTGCAGACGCTGGTTCTGGACGGTAACCTGCTGTCGGCTCTCCCGGTGGAGCTGGGCCGTCTGCAGCGGCTGGTCTATCTGGGTCTGTCCTTCAATGAGTTCACACAGGTGCCGTCGGTGCTGGAGCAGCTGCCCGCCGTCGAGAGGCTCTGCATGGCTGGGAATAAAGTGTGTGTGCTGACGCTGCAGGCCTTCCGTCTGCTGACGCTCAAACACATCGACCTGCGGTGAGAACACACACACACACACACACACACACACACACACACACGATCCAAACATATAATGCAGTGATTGAGAGATGAAGAAATAAAGGCCCCTCAGAAGATGTGAGATGTTCTGGAGGCTTGTGAAGATCATTCCTCCGCTGAGGAACAGTGAAAGTAAAGCTTCTGGAAACAAACAATCAAAAAAAAATAATAAAAATCATATCTGAGACCCTAAAACACAAAAGATGGAGAATCAAGTAAAGCTCATTAAGAGAAATCATATATGTGTCCCTGCAGCACAGAAGCAGTCATCAGCAGCACAGGTATATTTGTAGCAATAGACAACAATACATTGTATGAGTCACAATTATACATTTCTCTTTTATGACAAAAATCATTAGGATATTAAGTAAAGATCATGTTCCATGAAGATATTTAGAAAATTTCCTACTGTAAATATATCAAAACGTAATTTTGATTAGTAATATGCATTGCTAAGAACTTCATTTGAACAACTTTAAAGATGATTTTCTCAATATTTAGATTTTTTTGCTCCCTCAGATTCCAGATTTTCAAATAGTTGTATCTCAGACAAATATTGTCCTCCTAACAAACCACACATCAATGGAGAGATTATTTATTCAGCTTCAGATGATGATTTTACCGAAGCTTCATAAGACTGGCTCTTATGATGGTGGTGTATGATCCAGTAGGTGTACAGTGTTGATGGGTGCAGTGTGTGTCATGTGTGTACAGTGAGTTGTTTCTCCGTCTCTAGTCTGAATCAGATCTCGGCGGTGCTGCCGGACGAGCCGGAGTTTCTGCATCACGTGACACAGCTGGACGTGAGAGACAACCGTCTGAGTGAGCTGGACGCGTCCGTCTTCCCGCGGCTGGAGGTGCTGCACTGTCAGAGGAACCGCCTCACACGTCTGCGTCTGCGCGGCTGCGCTCTCAAAGCCCTCTACGCCTCCAGCAACGGTACAGACGCAGCATCACTGCTCTCAGTAACACACGGCACCGTCTGACCCCACTGACGCTCACGCTTTCTGTCCCCAGAGCTGCAGGAGCTACACCTGAGCCCCGCCGCCGCCAGCCTCACACACCTGGACATCTCCAGGTGCGTTTGATATCAGCAGATGTGAAATCACTGCAGACGAACACACATCATGACAACACTGTCTCGTCTGCTCTCTCGCAGGAACTGCATGAAGGCTCTTCCTGATTGGCTGAGTGACAGCAGGAAGCTGGAGGTTCTGGACGTCAGTCACAATCACATCACTGAGCTTCCGTCCGTGGTGAGTGTGTGTGTGTGTGTGCGTGTCTGTCTGTGTGCGCGCGTGTGTGTCTGTGTGTGTGTGGCGTGTGTGTGTGGTGTTGTGTTAGTGTGCATGTGTGTGTGTGTGTGTGTGTGTGTGTGTGTGTGAGTGTATGAATGTGTGCGTGTGTGTGCGTGTGAGTGTGTGTGTGTGCGTGCGTGTGTATATAGTGTGTGAGTGTGTGTTTAGTGTGTGAGTGTGCGCGTGTGTGTGTGTGTGTGCATGTGAGTGCATGTGTGTGAGTGTGTGTGTGTGTGTATGTGTGAGTGTGTGTGTGTGTGTGTGTGTGTGTCTGTGTTTGTGCATGTGTGTGTTTGTGTATGTATGTGTGCGTGTGTGTGTGTGTGCATGTGTGTATGTGTGTGTGTGTTTTTTTGTGTGCATGTGTGAGTGTGCATGTGTGTGAGTGTGTGTGTGTGTGTGTGTGTGTGTGTGTGTGTGTGTGCGTGTGAGTGTGTGTGTGTGTGTGAGAATGTGTGCGTGTGAGTGTGTGTGTGTGTGTGTGTGTGTGTGTGTGTGCGTGTGTGTGTGTGTGATCTCCAGTGTGAACCGATCATGGTTCTGAACTGACCTGCACACACAAAAGAACAACACAAACAGGGTTGCCAGGTTTTTCAACAAAAAAATCCACCCAATCGCTGCTCAAAACTAGCCCAGTCTGGTCCTGGGGGGTAAATATCGCGTTACTGGGGTCACTTTAACCCACAGAGTTGAAAAACAACAATGAAATAAAAATAAAATCTTTTTTTTTGTTTATATTTTTAATCAAAATATAGGGCCGTATAATGTCCACAATGTGGAAAACACAGACAGAATCCAGTCATAATAAAGGAGTTTACTGTATAACACAGAATTTAAATTTAATTCATTTAACTTCTGTTATGCCACACTATGTTTGCCAAAAAATTTTTAAATTGTTACAGTTTTAATTGATTATATTTGAAAGTATTAAGTTTTAATCAATGAATGAATTCAAGTTTTTATAATAAATTTGTATCAAAATATAAAACACAGAATCCAGAAAATTAAAACAGAAAACAGAGTTTAATATGGTCCTATTATTTTAATAAATTTGTTAATTGTTAAGTTTAAAAAGTTTCTTTCTTTTTTTTTTCAGTTGATTAGACATGTTTTTTGATTGTTAACATTTAATTAAACCAGGAATTTAGAGAAATTGAAATGAGAAACACAAAACATGTAGAAAAGTCAAACAGGTTTTATAGGGCCCTGAGAATGTCATGACTGGATATTCCTGTGAAATACCAGACGTCTGCAGGACTTCTCCAGTCATGTACTCTTACTCTCCACTGTTACAGTCCACTGCGAGAGGAGATTGTAAGGTCAGAGGTCAGACGTGAACAGATTCACACAGAAACACATTCCTGCATTCACACTGATTCATTCAGAAGATGCTCTCATGCAAAACAAGAAACACAGAAGACTGACTGATCACGCTACTCTCATTTATTTGTTTTGTTAATGTAAGAAATGTCGCTCTCGCCTCACATGCAGGATTTGACTTTGATAAGGTCAGTGAACTGATGACACACGTGCACAATCATTCCATGAGAGATTTAAAGAGCTGCGAGCAGAAATAGTGCAGAGTGTGCCAGCTGTGTTCATGTCTGTGTGTGTGACGTCCTCAGGCTGCTGTGCAGTGTGAGTCTGAGGAAGATCCTGGCGAGTCACAACCAGCTGAAGCGTCTGCCGGAGCGTGTGGAGCGTCCAGTGCTGGAGGTGCTAGACCTGCAACACAATCACCTCACCGAGCTGCCCTGCAACCTCTTCCTCAAATCAGAGAGGTCAGACACACACAGACTCACACACACACACACACACACACTCACACACACACACACACACACACACACACACACACACACACACACACACAGCGGGAATCTTCACAACACACGGCACTCGCACACACATGCACACACACACTCAAACTCACACACGCACACGTCACTCACACACACAACACACCTGCCGGCACCACACTTTCACAGAGCTCACACACACACACACTCACACCTGACACACTCACCTGACCGACACACACACAGACCGCACCTGACACACACACACACACACACACTCACACGCACTTGCACACACATGCACACACACACCTTCCACACACCACACACACACCACACACACACACACATTCTCTGACACACACACACACACATGCTTTGAGTACAAACACACACACACACACGTTTCTCACACAAACACACTCACACAAATCACACACACACACACACACTCCGCACACAAATGGCACAAGCTGGACACTGGACAGCTGGACACACACACACACACACACACACACCCCACACACACACACACTCACACACACACTCACACAGACACACACACACAACATGACACACACACACACACACACACTCACACACACACACACACACACACACTCACACACTCACACACACTCACACACACACACTCACACACACACACACTCACACAGACTCACTCACACACCTCACACACACACACACACACACACACACACACACCTCACACACACACACACACACACACACACACACACACACACACACTCACACACTCACTCACACACTCACTCACACACACACACTGGATCTCACACACACACACTCACACAACCTGGACACACACACACACACAACACACACAGTAACGCACTCACACACCTCTCACAGCTCACACACACATACACACACACAAAACACACACACTGCACACAATCACACACACCACACACACTCACACACACACTCACACAGACTCTAACACACACACACACTGCACACACACACACACTCACACCACACACACACACACACACACTCACACACTCACACACACACACACACTCACACACACACACACACTCACACACATCACTCACACAGACACACACACACACACA